>NC_057805.1:356382686-356604105 GCF_018294505.1 Triticum aestivum
TAATAATACTTCAAGCATACTAACAAAGCAATCATGTCTTCTCAAAATAAGATGGCCAAAGAAAGTTATCCCTACAAAATCATATAGTCTGGCTATGCTCTATCTTCACCACATAAATTATTTAAATCATGCACAACCCCGATGACAAGCCAAGCAATTGTTTCATACTTTTGACATTTTCAAAACTTTTTCAATCTTCACGCAATACATGAGCGTGGGCCATGGACATAGCACTATATGTGGAATAGAATGGTGGTTTTGGAGAAGACAAAAAGGGAGAAGATAGTCTCACATCAACTAGTCGTATCAACGGGCTATGGAGATGCCCATCAATAGATATCAATGTGAGTGAGTAGGGATTGCCATGCAACGGATGCACTAGAGCTATAAGTATATGAAAGCTCAACAAAGGAAACTAAGTGGGTGTGCATCCAACTCGCTTGCTCACGAAGACCTAGGGCATTTTCAGGAAGCCCATCATTGGAATATGCAAGCCAAGTTCTATAATGAAAAATTCTCACTAGTATATGAAAGTGACAAAATGAGAGACTCTCTATCATGAAGATCATGGTGCTACTTTGAAGCACAAGTGTGGTAAAATGATAGTAACACTGCCCCTTCTCTCTTTTTCTCTCATTTTTTTATTT
Organism: Triticum aestivum; assembly: GCF_018294505.1. NCBI lineage: Eukaryota > Viridiplantae > Streptophyta > Magnoliopsida > Poales > Poaceae > Triticum > Triticum aestivum. Next base: position 356,383,334 of record NC_057805.1, read on the forward strand.
GGGCCTTTTCTCTTTTTTTATGGCCTCTTTTTATTTATTTATTTATTTTTCGTCCGGAGTCTCATCCCGACTTGTGGGGGAATCATAGTCTCCATCATCCTTTTCCTCACTTGGGACAATGCTCTAAAAATGATGATCATCACACTTTTATTTTCTTACAACTCGATACTTAGAACAAAATATGACTCTCTATGAATGCCTCCGGCGGTGTACCAGGATATGCAATGAATCAAGAGTGACATGTATGAAAGAATTATGAACGGTGGCTTTGCCACAAATACGATGTCAACTACATGATCATGCAAAGCAATATGACAATGATGGAGCGTGTCATAATAAACGGAACGGTGGAAAGTTGCATGGCAATATATCTCGGAATGGCTATGGAAATGCCATGATAGGTAGGTATGGTGGCTGTTTTGAGGAAGGTTTATGGTGGGTGTATGATACCGGCGAAAAGTGCGCGGTATTAGAGAGGCTAGCAATGGTGGAAGGAAGAAGGGTGCATATAGTCCATGGACTCAACATTAGTCATAAAGAACTCATATACTTATTGCAAAAATCTACAAGTTATCAAAGAAAAGTATTACGCGCATGCTCCTAGGGGGATAGATTGGTAGGAAAAGACCATCGCTCGTACCCGACCGCCACTCATAAGGAAGACAATCAATAAATAAATCATGCTCCGACTTCATCACATAACGGTTCACCATACGTGCATGCTACGGGAATCACAAACTTTAACACAAGTATTTCTCAAATTCACAACTACTCAACTAGCATGACTCTAATATCACCATCTTCATGTCTCAAAACAATTATCAAGCATCAAACTTTTCATAGTATTCAACACACTCATAAGAATTCTTACAAATCTTGTATGCTTAGCATATTAGGATTATTTAAGAAAATTACCATGCTATTTAAGACTCTCAAAATAATCTAAGTGAAGCATGATAGATCAATAGTTTCTATAAAACAAATCCACCACCGTGCTCTAAAAGATATAAGTGAAGCACTAGAGCAAAACTATATAGCTCAAAAGATATAAGCGAAGCACATAGAGTATTCTAATAATTTCCAAATCATGTATGGCTCTCTCAAAAGGTGTGTACAGCAAGGATGATTGTGGTAAACTAAAAAGCAAAGACTCAAATCATACAAGACGCTCCAAGGAAAACACATATCATGTGGTGAATAAAAATATAGCTCCAAGTAAAGTTACCGATGGAAGTAGACGAAAGAGGGGATGCCTTCCGGGGCATCCCCAAGCTTTGGCTTTTTGGTGTCCTTAGATTATCTTGGGGGTGCCATGGGAATCCCCAAGCTTAGGCTCTTTCCACTCCTTGTTCCATAATCCATCAAAATCTTTCCCCCAAAACTTGAAAACTTCACAACACAAAACTTAACAGAAAATCTCGTGAGCTCCGTTAGCGAAAGAAAACAAAATACCACTTCAAGGTACTGTAATGAAATCATTCTTTATTTATATTGGTGTTAAACCTACTGTATTCCAACTTCTCTATGGTTTATAAACTATTTTACTAGCCATAGATTCATCAAAATAAGCAAACAACACACGAAAAACAGAATCTGTCAAAAACAGAACAGTCTGTAGTAATCTGTAACTAACGCAAACTTCAGGAACTCCAAAAAATCAGCCAAACTGGAAGACCTAGAAAATTTGTTTATTGATCAGCAGCAATTGGAATCACTATTTTATCACGTTCTGGTGATTTTTAACAATTATTTTCGTGAACAGAAAGTTTCTGGAAATTTCTGCAAGATCAAATAACTATCATCCAAGAAGATCCTATAGGTTTAACTTGGAACAAACACTAATTAAAACACAAAAACACATATAGCCAGAGGCTAGAACAAATATTTATTCCTAAACAGAAGTAAAAAGCAAAAAAATAAAAATAAAATTGGGTTGCCTCCCAACAAGCGCTATCGTTTAACGCCCCTAGCTAGGCATAAAAGCAAGGATAGATCTAGGTATTGCCATCTTTGGTAGGCAATCCATAAGTGGCTCTCATGATAGATTAATATGGTAATTTTATTTTATTCCTAGGGAAGTGTTCCATGCCTTTCTTTAATGGAAATTGGAATCTAATATTCCCTTCCTTCATATCAATAATTGCACCAATCGTTCTAAGGAAAGGTCTACCAAGAATAATAGGACATGAAGGATTGCAATCTATATCAAGAACGATAAAATCTACGGGCACATAATTCCTATTTGCAACAATAAGAACATCATTAATTATTCCCATAGGTTTCTTAATAGTAGAATCCGCAAGGTGCAAGTTTAGAGAGCAATCATCAAAATCACGGAAATCTAGCAAATCACACAAAGTTTTGGGAATAGTGGAAACACTAGCACCCAAATCACATAAAGCATAGAACTCATGATCCTTAATCTTAATTTTAATAGTAGGTTCCCACTCATCATAAATTTTTCTAGGAATAGAAACTTCCAAGTCAAGCTTTTCTTCATAAGATTGCATCAAGGCATCAACGATATGTTTAGTAAACGCTTTATTTTGACTATAAGCATGAGGAGAATTTAGCACGGACTGCAACAAGGAAATACAATCTATCAAAGAGCAATTTTCATAATTAAATTGCTTGAAATCCAAAATAGTGGGTTTAGCAACATCTAGGGTTTTAATCTCTTCAATCCCACTTTTATCAATTTTAGCATCAAGATCTAAAGACTCCGAATTTTTTGAACGCCTTCTAGGTAAAGGTGGATCATATTCAGTCTCATCATTATCAAGATTCATATTGCAAAACAAGGATTTAATAGGAGACACATCGATAACTTTTAGATCTTCATCTTTATTTTCATAGAAATTTGAAGAACACGCTTTTATAAAGCAATCATTCTTAGCACGCATCCTAGCGGTTCTTTCTTTGCACTCATCAATGGAAATTCTCATGGCTTTGAGAGACTCATTGATATCATGCTTAGGAGGAATAGATCTAAGTTTTAAAGAATCAACATCAAGAGAAATTCTATCAACGTTCCTAGCCAATTCATCAACTTTAAGCAATTTCTCTTCAAGCAAATCATTGAAATTCTTTTGTGAATTCATAAACTCTTTAACACTAGTCTCAAATTCAGAGGGCATCGTATTAAAATTTCCATAAGGATTGTTGTAGGAATTACCATAATTATTAGAGGAATTACTAGGATAAGGCCTAGGATTAAAGTTTCCTCTATACGCGTTGTTACCAAAATTATTCCTACCAACAAAATTCACATCCATAGATTCATTATTATTCTCAATCAAAGTAGACAAAGGCATATCATTAGGATCAGAAGAAACACTCTTAGTAGCAAATAATTTCATAAGTTCATCCATCTTTCCACTCAAAACATTAATTTTTTCTATCGCATGCACTTTTTTATTAGTAGATCTTTCAGTGTGCCATTGAGAATAATTAACCATAATATTATCTAGGAGTTTAGTAGCTTCTCCTAAAGTGATTTCCATAAAAGTGCCTCCCGCGGCCGAATCTAAAAGATTTCTAGAAGCAAAATTCAATCCGGCATAATTTTTTGTATAATCATCCACAAATTCAAACCATGAGTAGGGCAATTACGTATCATTAATTTCATCCTCTCCCAAGCTTGTGCAACATGTTCATGATCAAGTTGCTTAAAATTCATAATATCGTTTCTAAGAGAGAAGATCTTAGCGGGATGAAAATACTTAGAGATAAAAGCATCTTTGCACTTGTTCCAAGAATCAATACTATTTTTAGGCAAAGACGAAAACCAAGCTTTAGCACGATCTCTAAGCGAAAAAGGAAATAGCTTCAATTTAACAATATCATTATCAACATCTTTCTTCTTTTGCATATCACACAAATCAACGAAGCTATTTAGATGAGTAGCGGCATCTTCACTAGGAAGGCCGGTGAATTGATCTTTCATGACAAGATTCAACAAAGCAGCATTGATTTCACAAGATTCAGTATCGGTAAGAGGAGCAATCGGAGTGCTAAGGAAATCATTATTGTTGGTATTGGTAAAGTCACATAATTTGGTATTATCTTGAGCCATCGTGACAAGCAAGCAATCCAACACACGAGCAAACAAGAGACGGGCAAAAAGAGGCAAACAAAAAAGAGAGGGCGAATAAAACGGCAAGGGTGAAGTGGGGGAGAGGAAAACGAGAGGTAAATGGCAAATAATGTAATGCGGGAGATAAGGGATTGTGATGGGTACTTGGTATGTTGACTTTTGCGTAGACCTCCCCGGCAACGGAGCCAGAAATCCTTCTTGCTACCTCTTGAGCACTGCGTTGGTTTTCCCTTGAAGAGGAAAGGGTGATGCAGCAAAGTAGCGTAAGTATTTCCCTTAGTTTTTGAGAACCAAGGTATCAATCCAGTAGGAGGCTACGAGCGAGTCCCTCGTGTTGGGGAACGTAGTAATTTCAAAAATTTCCTACGCACACGCAAGATCATGGTGATGCATAGCAACGAGAGGGGAGAGTGTTGTCCACGTACCCTCGTAGACCGAAAGCGGAAGCGTTAACACAACGCGGTTGATGTAGTCGTACGTCTTCACGATCCGACCGATCAAGTACCGAACGCACGGCACCTTCGAGTTCAGCACACGTTCAGCTCGATGACGTCCCTCGAACTCCAATCCAGCCGAGTGTTGAGGGAGAGTTTCGTCAGCACGACGGCGTGGTGACGATGATGATGTTCTACCGACGCAGGGCTTCGCCTAAGCTCCGCTACAATATTATCGAGGTGTAATATGGTGGAGGGGGGCACCGCACACGGCTAAAATATCGTATATCAATTGTGTGTCGAGAGGTGCTCCCCTGCCCCCGTATATAAAGGTGCAAGGGGGAGGCCGCTGGCCTAGGAGGTAGAGGCGCGCCAGGAGGAGTCCTACTCCTACCGGGAGTAGGACTCCCCCCTTTCCATGTTGGACTAGGAGTGGAAGAGGGGAAGAGGTGGAGGGGAGGAAGGAAGGGGGGCGCCGCCCCCCTCTCCTTGTCCTATTCGGACTGGGGGGGAAGGGGGGCGCGGCCCTGCCCTAGCCTCCTCTCCTCTCTTCCACCTAGGCCCACTAAGGCCCATTAAGTTACCGGGGGGTTCCGGTAACCTCCCGGTACTCCGGAAAAATCCCGATTTCACCCGGAACACTTCCGATGTCCAAACATAGGCTTCCAATATATCAATCTTTATGTCTCGACCATTTCGAGACTCCTCGTCATGTCCGTGATCACATCCGGGACTCCGAACAACCTTCGGTACATCAAAACATATAAACTCATAATATAACTGTCATCGTAACTTTAAGCGTGCGGACCCTACGGGTTCGAGAACTATGTAGACATGACCGAGACACCTCTCCGGTCAATAACCAATAGCGGAACCTGGATGCTCATATTGGTTCCCACATATTCTACGAAGATCTTTATCGGTCAGACCGCATAACAACATACGTTGTTCCCTTTGTCATCGGTATGTTACTTGCCCGAGATTCGATCGTCGGTATCTCGATACCTAGTTCAATCTCGTTACCGGCAAGTCTCTTTACTCGTTCCGTAATACATCATCCCGCAACTAACTCATTAGTCACAATGCTTGCAAGGCTTATAGTGATGTGCATTACCGAGTGGGCCCAGAGATACCTCTCCGACAATCGGAGTGACAAATCCTAATCTCGAAATACGCCAACCCAACAAGTACCTTTGGAGACACCTGTAGAGCACCTTTATAATCACCCAGTTACGTTGTGACGTTTGGTAGCACACAAAGTGTTCCTCCGGTAAACGGGAGTTGCATAATCTCATAGTCATAGGAACATGTATAAGTCATGAAGAAAGCAATAGCAACATACTAAACGATCGAGTGCTAAGCTAACGGAATGGGTCAAGTCAATCACGTCATTCTCCTAATGAGGTGATCCCGTTAATCAAATGACAACTCATGTCTATGGCTAGGAAACATAACCATCTTTGATTAACGAGCTAGTCAAGTAGAGGCATACTAGTGACACTCTGTTTGTCTATGTATTCACACATGTATTATGTTTCCGGTTAATACAATTCTAGCATGAATAATAAACATTTATCATGATATAAGGAAATAAATAATACTTTATTATTGCCTCTAGGGCATATTTCCTTCAGTCTCCCACTTGCACTAGAGTCAATAATCTAGATTACACAGTAATGATTCTTACACCCATGGAGTCTTGGTGCTGATCATGTTTTGCTCGTGGAAGAGGCTTAGTCAACGGGTCTGCAACATTCAGATCCGTATGTATCTTGCAAATTTCTATGTCTCCCACCTGGACTAAATCCCGGATGGAATTGAAGCGTCTTTTGATGTGCTTGGTTCTCTTGTGAAATCTGGATTCCTTTGCTAAGGCAATTGCACCAGTATTGTCACAAAAGATTTTCATTGGTCCCGATGCACTAGGTATGACACCTAGATCGGATATGAACTCCTTCATCCAGACTCCTTCATTTGCTGCTTCCGAAGCAGCTATGTACTCCGCTTCACACGTAGATCCCGCCACGACACTTTGCTTAGAACTGCACCAACTGACAGCTCCACCGTTCAATGTAAATACGTATCCGGTTTGCGATTTAGAATCGTCCGGATCAGTGTCAAAGCTTGCATCAACGTAACCATTTACGATGAGCTCTTTGTCACCTCCATAAACGAGAAACATATCCTTAGTCCTTTTCAGGTATTTCAGGATGTTCTTGACCGCTGTCCAGTGATCCACTCCTGGATTACTTTGGTACCTCCCTGCTAAACTTATAGCAAGGCACACATCAGGTCTGGTACACAGCATTGCATACATGATAGAGCCTATGGCTGAAGCATAGGGAACATCTTTCATCTTCTCTCTATCTTCTGCAGTGGTCGGGCATTGAGTCTTACTCAATCTCACACCTTGTAGTACAGGCAAGAACCCTTTCTTTGCTTGATCCATTTTGAACTTCTTCAAAACTTTGTCAAGGTATGTGCTTTGTGAAAGTCCAATTAAGCGTCTTGATCTATCTCTATAGATCTTAATGCCTAATATATATGCAGCTTCACCGAGGTCTTTCATTGAAAAACTCTTATTCAAGTATCCCTTTATGCTATCCAGAAATTCTATATCATTTCCAATCAGCAATATGTCATCCACATATAATATCAGAAATGCTACTGAGCTCCCACTCACTTTCTTGTAAATACAGGCTTCTCCAAAAGTCTGTATAAAACCAAATGCTTTGATCACACTATCAAAGCGTTTATTCCAACTCCGAGAGGCTTGCACCAGTCCATAAATGGATCGCTGGAGCTTGCACACTTTGTTAGCTCCCTTTGGATCGATAAAACCTTCCGGTTGCATCATATACAACTCTTCTTCCAGAAATCCATTCAGGAATGCAGTTTTTACATCCATTTGCCAAATTTCATAATCATAAAATGCGGCAATTGCTAACATGATTCGGACAGACTTAAGCATCGCTACGGGTGAGAAGGTCTCATCGTAGTCAATCCCTTGAACTTGTCGAAAACCTTTCGCAACAAGTCGAGCTTTATAGACAGTAACATTACCATCAGCGTCAGTCTTCTTCTTGAAGATCCATTTATTTTCAATGGCTTGCCGACCATCGGGCAAGTCAACCAAAGTCCATACTTTGTTCTCATACATGGATCCCATCTCGGATTTCATGGCCTCAAGCCATTTTGCGGAATCTGGGCTCACCATCGCTTCTTCATAGTTCGTAGGTTCGTCATGGTCTAGTAACATAACCTCCAGAACAGGATTACCGTACCACTCTGGTGCGGATCTTAATCTGGTTGACCTACGAGGTTCAGTAATAACTTGATCTGAAGTTTCATGATCATTATCATTAACTTCCCCACTAATTGGTGTAGGTGTCGCAGAAACTGGTTTCTGTGATGATCTACTTTCCAATAAGGGAGCAGGTACAGTTACCTCATCAAGTTCTACTTTCCTCCCACTCACTTCTTTCGAGAGAAACTCCTTCTCTAGAAAGGATCCATTCTTAGCAACGAATGTCTTGCCTTCGGATCTGTGATAGAAGGTGTACCCAACAGTCTCCTTTGGGTATCCTATGAAGACACATTTCTCCGATTTAGGTTCGAGCTTATCAGGTTGAAGTTTCTTCACATAAGCATCGCAACCCCAAACTTTAAGATACGACAACTTTGGTTTCTTGCCAAACCATAGTTCATAAGGTGTCGTTTCAACGGATTTTGATGGTGCCCTATTTAGAGTGAATGCAGCCGTCTCTAAAGCATAACCCCAAAACGATAGCGGTAAATCAGTAAGAGACATCATAGATCGCACCATATCTAGTAAAGTACGATTACGACGTTCGGACACACCATTACGCTGTGGTGTTCCGGGTGGCGTGAGTTGCGAAACTATTCCGCATTGTTTCAAATGTAGGCCAAACTCGTAACTCAAATATTCTCCTCCACGATCAGATCGTAGAAACTTTATTTTCTTGTTACGATGATTTTCAACTTCACTCTGAAATTCTTTGAACTTTTCAAATGTTTCAGACTTATGTTTCATTAAGTAGATATACCCATATCTGCTCAAATCATCTGTGAAGGTGAGAAAATAACGATATCCGCCACGAGCCTCAATATTCATCGGACCACATACATCTGTATGTATGATTTCCAATAAATCTGTTGCTCTCTCCATAGTTCCGGAGAACGGTGTTTTAGTCATCTTGCCCATGAGGCACGGTTCGCAAGTACCAAGTGATTCATAATCAAGTGATTCCAAAAGTCCATCAGTATGGAGTTTCTTCATGCGCTTTACACCGATATGACCTAAACGGCAGTGCCACAAATAAGTTGCACTGTCATTATCAACTCTGCATCTTTTGGCTTCGACATTATGAATATGTGTGTCACTACTATCGAGATTCATTAAAAATAGACCACTCTTCAAGGGTGCATGACCATAAAAGATATTATTCATATAAATAGAACAACCATTATTCTCTGATTTAAATGAATAACCGTCTCGCATTAAACAAGATCCAGATATAATGTTCATGCTCAACGCTGGCACCAAATAACAATTATTTAGGTCTAAAACTAATCCCGAAGGTAGATGTAGAGGTAGCGTGCCGACCGCGATCACATCGACTTTGGAACCATTTCCCACGCGCATCGTCACCTCGTCCTTAGCCAATCTTCGCTTAATCCGTAGCCCCTGTTTCGAGTTGCAAATATTAGCAACAGAACCAGTATCAAATACCCAGGTGCTACTGCGAGCATTAGTAAGGTACACATCAATAACATGTATATCACATATACCTTTGTTAACCTTGCCATCCTTCTTATCCGCCAAATACTTGGGGCAGTTCCGCTTCCAGTGACCAGTCTGCTTGCAGTAGAAGCACTCAGTTTCAGGCTTAGGTCCAGACTTGGGTTTCTTCTCCTGAACAGCAACTTGCTTGCTGTTCTTCTTGAAGTTCCCCTTCTTCTTCCCTTTGCCCTTTTTCTTGAAACTAGTGGTTTTACTGACCATCAACACTTGATGCTCCTTTTTGATTTCTACCTCCGCTGCCTTTAGCATTGCGAAGAGCTCGGGAATTGTCTTATTCATCCCTTGCATGTTATAGTTCATCACGAAGCTCTTGTAGCTTGGTGGCAGTGATTGAAGAATTCTGTCAATGACGCTATCATCCGGAAGATTAACTCCCAGTTGAATCAAGTGATTATTATACCCAGACATTTTGAGTATATGCTCACTGACAGAACTATTCTCTTCCATCTTGCAGCTGTAGAACTTATTGGAGACTTCATATCTCTCAATCCGGGCATTTGCTTGAAATATTAACTTCAACTCCTGGAACATCTCATATGCTCCATGACGTTCAAAACGTCGTTGAAGACCCGGTTCTAAGCCGTAAAGCATGGCACACTGAACTATCGAGTAGTCATCAGCTTTGCTCTGCCAGACGTTCATAACTTCTGGTGTTGCTCTTGCAGGAGGCCTGGCACCTAGCGGTGCTTCCAGGACGTAATTCTTCTGTGCAGCAATGAGGATAATCCTCAAGTTACGGACCCAGTCCGTGTAATTGCTACCATCATCTTTCAACTTTGCTTTCTCAAGGAACGCATTAAAATTCAACGGAACAACAGCACGGGCCATTTATCTACAATTAACATAGACAAGCAAGATACTATCAGGTACTAAGTTCATGATAAATTCAAGTTCAATTAATCATATTACTTAAGAACTCCCACTTAGATAGACATCCCTCTAATCATCTAAGTGATTACGTGATCCAAATCAACTAAACCATGTCCGATCATCACGTGAGATGGAGTAGTTTCAATGGTGAACATCACTATGTTGATCATATCTACTATATGATTCACGCTCGACCTTTCGGTCTCCGTGTTCCGAGGCCATATCTGCATATGCTAGGCTCGTCAAGTTTAACCTGAGTATTCCGCGTGTGCAACTGTTTTGCACCCGTTGTATTTGAACGTAGAGCCTATCACACCCGATCATCACGTGGTGTCTCAGCACGAAGAACTTTCGCAACGGTGCATACTCAGGGAGAACACTTTTATCTTGAAATTTTAGTGAGAGATCATCTTATAATGCTACCGTCAATCAAAGCAAGATAAGATGCATAAAAGATTAACATCACATGCAATCAATATAAGTGATATGATATGGCCATCATCATCTTGTGCTTGTGATCTCCATCTCCGAAGCACCGTCATGATCACCATCGTCACCGGCGCGACACCTTGATCTCCATCGTAGTATCGTTGTCGTCTCGCCAACTTATTGCTTTTACGACTATCGCTACCGCTTAGTGATAAAGTAAAACAATTACATGGCGATTGCATTGCATACAATAAAGCGACAACCATATGGCTCCTGCCAGTTGCCGATAACTCGGTTACAAAACATGATCATCTCATACAATAAAATATAGCATCATGTCTTGACCATATCACATCACAACATGCCCTGCAAAAACAAGTTAGACGTCCTCTACTTTGTTGTTGCAAGTTTTACGTGGCTGCTACGGGCTTAGCAAGAACCGTTCTTACCTACGCATCAAAACCACAACGATAGTTTGTCAAGTTGGTGCTGTTTTAACCTTCGCAAGGACCGGGCGTAGCCACACTCGGTTCAACTAAAGTGAGAGAGACAGACACCCGCCAGTCACCTTTAAGCAACGAGTGCTCGCAACGGTGAAACCAGTCTCGCGTAAGCGTACGCGTAATGTCGGTCCGGGCCGCTTCATCTCACAATACCGCCGAACCAAAGTATGACATGCTGGTAAGCAGTATGACTTATATCGCCCACAACTCACTTGTGTTCTACTCGTGCATAGCATCAACGCATAAAACCAGGCTCGGATGCCACTGTTGGGGAACGTAGTAATTTCAAAAATTTCCTACGCACACGCAAGATCATGGTGATGCATAGCAACGAGAGGGGAGAGTGTTGTCCACGTACCCTCGTAGACCGAAAGCGGAAGTGTTAACACAACGCGGTTGATGTAGTCGTACGTCTTCACGATCCGACCGATCAAGTACCGAACGCACGGCACCTCCGAGTTCAGCACACGTTCAGCTCGATGACGTCCCTCGAACTCCGATCCAGCCGAGTGTTGAGGGAGAGTTTCGTCAGCATGACGGCGTGGTGACGATGATGATGTTCTATCGATGCAGGGCTTCGCCTAAGCTCCGCTACGATATTATCGAGGTGTAATATGGTGGAGGGGGGCACCGCACACGGCTAAAATATCGTATATCAATTGTGTGTCGAGAGGTGCACCCTGCCCCCGTATATAAAGGTGCAAGGGGGAGGCCGCCGGCCTAGGAGGTAGAGGCGCGCCAGGAGGAGTCCTACTCCTACCGGGAGTAGGACTCCCCCCCTTTCCATGTTGGACTAGGAGTGGAAGAGGGGAAGAGGTGGAGGGGAGGAAGGAAGGGGGGGCGCCGCCCCCTTCTCCTTGTCCTATTCGGACTGGGGGGAAGGGGGGCGCGGCCCTGCCCTAGCCTCCTCTCCTCTCTTCCACCTAGGCCCAATAAGGCCCATTAAGTTACCGGGGGGTTCCGGTAACCTCCCGGTACTCCGGAAAAATCCCGATTTCACCCGGAACACTTCCGATGTCCAAACATAGGCTTCCAATATATCAATCTTTACGTCTCGACCATTTCGAGACTCCTCGTCATGTCCGTGATCACATCCGGGACTCCGAACAACCTTCGGTACATCAAAACATATAAACTCATAATATAACTGTCATCGTAACTTTAAGCGTGCGGACCCTACGGGTTCGAGAACTATGTAGACATGACCGAGACACCTCTCCGGTCAATAACCAATAGCGGAACCTGGATGCTCATATTGGTTCCCACATATTCTACGAAGATCTTTATCGGTCAGACCGCATAACAACATACGTTGTTCCCTTTGTCATCGGTATGTTACTTGCCCGAGATTCGATCGTCGGTATCTCGATACCTAGTTCAATCTCGTTACCGGCAAGTCTCTTTACTCGTTCCGTAATACATCATCCCGCAACTAACTCATTAGTCACAATGCTTGCAAGGCTTATAGTGATGTGCATTACCGAGTGGGCCCAGAGATACCTCTCCGACAATCGGAGTGACAAATCCTAATCTCGAAATACGCCAACCCAACAAGTACCTTTGGAGACACCTGTAGAGCACCTTTATAATCACCCAGTTACGTTGTGACGTTTGGTAGCACACAAAGTGTTCCTCCGGTAAACGGGAGTTGCATAATCTCATAGTCATAGGAACATGTATAAGTCATGAAGAAAGCAATAGCAACATACTAAACGATCGAGTGCTAAGCTAACGGAATGGGTCAAGTCAATCACGTCATTCTCCTAATGAGGTGATCCCGTTAATCAAATGACAACTCATGTCTATGGCTAGGAAACATAACCATCTTTGATTAACGAGCTAGTCAAGTAGAGGCATACTAGTGACACTCTGTTTGTCTATGTATTCACACATGTATTATGTTTCCGGTTAATACAATTCTAGCATGAATAATAAACATTTATCATGATATAAGGAAATAAATAATACTTTATTATTGCCTCTAGGGCATATTTCCTTCACCTCGCACCTACACAAAACAAATAAATCCTCGCAACCAACGCGATAAGGGGTTGTCAATCCCTTCACGGTCACTTACGAGAGTGAGATCTGATAGATAAGATAGGATAATATTTTTGGTATTTTTGTGATAAAGATGCAAAGTAAAGAAAGCAAAATAAAGACGGCGCCAAAAATAGCTTGTTGTCGGGAGATTAATATGATGGAAAATAGACCCGGGGGCCATAGGTTTCACTAGTGGCTTCTCTCAAGAGCATAAGTATTTTACGGTCGGTGAACGGATTACTGTTGAGAAATTGACAGAATTGTGCATAGTTATGAGAATATCAAGGTATGATCATGTATATAGGCATCACGTCCGAGACAAGTAGACCGACTCCTGCCTACATCTACTACTATTACTCCACTCATCGACCGCTATCCAGCATGCATCTAGAGTATTAAGTTCATGAAAACAGAGTAACTCCTTAAGCAAGATGACATGATGTAGAGGGATAAATTCATGCAATATGATAAAAACCCCATCTTGTTATCCTCGATGGCAACAATACAATACATGCCTTGCTGCCCCTACTGTCACTGGGAAAGGACACCGCAAGATTGAACCCAAAGCTAAGCACTTCTCCCATTGCAAGAAAGATCAATCTAGTAGGCCAAACCAAACTGATAATTCGAAGAGACTTGCAAAGATAACCAATCATACATAAAATAATTTAGAGAAGATTCAAATATTGTTCATAGATAATCTTGATCATAAACCCACAATTCATCGGTCTCAACAAACACACCGCAAAAAGAAGATTACATCGAATAGATCTCCACGAGAGAGGGGGAGAACATTGTATTGAGATCCAAAAAGAGAGAAGAAGACATCTAGCTACTAACTATGGACCCGAAGGTCTGAAGTAAACTACTCACACTTCATCGGAGAGGCTATGGTGTTGATGTAGAAGCCCTCCGTGATGGATGCCCTCTCCGGCGGAGCTCCGGAACAGGCCCCAAGATGGGATCTCGTGGGTACAGAAGGTTGCGGCGGTGGAATTATGTTTTTGGCTCCGTATCTGATCGTTTGGGGGTACGTAGGTATATATAGGAGGAAGGAGTACGTCGGTGGAGCAAAAGGGGGCCCACGAGGGTGGAGGGTGCACCCTGGGGGGTAGGCGCGGCCCCCTACCTCGTGGCCTCCTCCTTTGTTTCTTGACGTAGGGTCCAAGTCTCCCGGATCACAATCTTCCTAAAAATCACGTTCCCGAAGGTTTCATTCCGTTTGGACTCCGTTTGATATTCCTTTTCTGCGAAACTCTGAAATAGGCAAAAAACAACAATTCTGGGTTGGGCCTCCGGTTAATAGGTTAGTCCCAAAAATAATATAAAAGTGAATAATAAAGCCCAATAATGTCCAAAACAGTAGATAATATAGCATGGAGCAATCAAAAATTATAGATACGTTGGAGACGTATCAGCTGGTGATATAGGTTTCAATGCTTCCTCCTCGAGGTGAGGTAGCAACCTGCGCTTTGGATAACTCTTGGTTGGGCGCTCGAGTTCGTATTCCTCGGCTGCCAGGACTTCAGTCCATCTATCCGCTAGCAGATCTTGATCAGCTCGAAGCTGTTGTTGCTTTTTCTTCAGGCTGTTTGCTGTGGCTATACGCCGACGCTTGAAGCATTCCTGCTCGACGGGATCCTCAGGCACGACAAATTCTTCGTTGCCGAGGCTCACTTCGTCTTCGGAGAGAGGCATGTAATTGTCATCCTCTGATTCTCCGTTTGCTGCCTGTTCCGGAGGGCTAGCTTGTTCATCCTCCCGCTCGAGGTCTGGCTGGAGGGGATTATCGTCGTCTTCGGCACTATCCGGAGCGTTATTGTCTCTTGTGCCGGTATCACTGCTTTTGCTATGGCGAGACTTAGAGCGGCGCCGCTGACGTCGGTGCTTGGGTTGCTTCTTGGAGGGATTATCCTCCATTGTCTTGTTGCCATCCCCTTCTTTGGGGGTGTCCACCATGTATATGTCATATGATGAGGTGGCCATCCAGCGCCTTGTGGGCGGTGGTTCTTGTTCGTCTCCTGCATCATCGTCCATACCGTCGATGTCTTCGGAGCCGAAGTCAAGCATGTCGGTTAAATCGTCGACAGTGGCTACTAAGTGGGTGGTGGGTGGGGCGGGAATTTCTTCGTCGTCCGCATCCCATTCTAGCCGGACATAGTTCGGCCAAGGGTCTCCCGACAGGGAGAGAGACTTCAACGAGTTTAGTACGTCGCCAAAAGGCGAGTGCTGAAAGATATCCGAGGAGGTAAACTCCATGATCGGTGCCCAATCAGATTTGATGGGCGCGGACACAAGCGGCTCGGAGTCCGTGGCCGGGGACGAATCCAACGGTTCGGCAACACGGGTCTCGGAGGAGGTGAAGTCAGCATTCGGCGCTATCGCCACTGAGTGTGCGGCCTCCGTGGCGGGGTCCATCCACCCGTCCACAGATGGCGCAATTTGTTCCGGATTGAGGGCCAGAGTAGTTGCAGGTGTGATCTCCCGAACACAGTCCGACGGCAGAGCTAAATCATGCTCGTCGTGATTGTGCGGCGCACCTGACATGGGCTCAAATCCGTCGAAGATCAAGTTTCCGCGGATGTCGGCAGTATAGTTCAAGTTTCCAAACCTGACCTGATGGTCAGGGGCGTAGCTACCGATCTGCTCCAGATGGCCAAGCGAGTTAGCCCGCAGTACGAAGCCGCCGAATACGAAGATCTGTCCGGGGAGGAAGACCTCACCCTGGATCGCATCGTTGCCGATGATCGAAGGAGCCATCAAGCTTACGGTGACGGCACAGTGGAACTCTCAATGAAAGCACCAATGTCGGTGTCAAAACCGGCGGATCTCGGGTAGGGGGTCCCGAACTGTGCGTCTAAGGCGGATGGTAACAGGAGGCGGGGGACACAATGTTTACCCAGGTTCGGGCCCTCTCGATGGAGGTAATACCCTACTTCCTGCTTGATTGATCTTGATGATATGAGTATTACAAGAGTTGATCTACCACGAGATCGTAGAGGCTAAACCCTAGAAGCTAGCCTATGGTATGGTCGTTGTTGTCCTACGGACTAAACCCTCCGGTTTATATAGACACCGAAGGGGGCTAGGGTTACACAGAGTCGGTTACAAGGGAGGAGATCTACATATCCGTATTGCCAAGCTTGCCTTCCACGCCAAGGAGAGTCCCATCCGGACACGGGACGAAGTCTTCAATCTTGTATCTTCATAGTCCAACAGTCCAGACAAAGGATATAGTCCGGCTGTCCGAGGACCCCCTAATCCAGGACTCCCTCACCTACGTCGACGACATAGTGGTGAAGTCTCGAGAGGCCAGAACCTTGATTCAAGATTTGGAGGAGACCTTCGAGAGCCTGCGCCAGGTGAACTTTCGGCTTAACCTGGAGAAGTGTGTGTTCGGCGTCCCTTCCGGCAAGCTGCTAGGATTCCTCGTGTCCCACAGGGGGATCGAGGCGAACCCGGAGAAGATCAAGTCCATCGAGGACATGAGCCCACCGCAGACCCTCAAAGAGATGCAGAAGCTGGCGTGACGGGTGACCGCGTTGGGGCGCTTCATCTCCAAGCTGGGAGAGCACGCCTTACCCTTCTTCAAGCTCATGAAGAAGAAGGGCCCGTTCGAGTGGACCCCAGAGGCCGACCGAGCCTTCCAAGACCTCAAGAAATACCTGACCAGCCCTCCGGTGATGGTGGCACCACGACCTCTCGAGCCCCTGGTGCTGTACCTTGCCGCCACCCCGTACTCCGCCAGCGCAGCGCTGGTGGCGGTTCGAGAGGAGCGTCAAGCCAAGGGTGCGCTGCGCCAAGCTATAGCTGAAGTAATGCAGGGTCAGGGAGGCGCCGCAAAAGCCTCAGCAGCGGAAGACCAAGCTCAGCAGGACAACGTCGCCGAAGTTCCCGAAAGCAGTCAGGCCTCAGGAGCCCCTCCACCTTAGGAGACGTTCCAACCTCCGCAAGACCCAAGCCCCGACAGCACGCCAGCCCTTGTCGAGCACCCGGTGTATTTTGTCAGCACGGTGTTGCGGGACGCAAGGGCACGATATCCCATGCCTCAGAAGCTCCTGCTCACTCTTGGTGGCCTCACGCAAGTTGCGGCACTACTTCCAGGGCCACCCCATCAAGGTCGTCTCTACCTACCCGTTGGAGAGAGTGCTCAGGAGCCCGAACTCTGCTGGAAGGGTCGCTGAATGGAACATCAAGATGCAAGCGTTCCAGTTGGAGTTCAGCACTACCGGGGTCATCAAGGGAGCCGCACTTGCTGATTTTGTGGTGGAATGAACGGATGCCCCGACACTTGAAGTAGGCGAAGACCGGTCCATCTCGCCGGGTAGCGAGGCGCCGAACGGCTGGGTCACGTATTTCGACGGCACCTTCGCGCATCAGGGCGTGGGGGCTGGGGCAGTACTCATCTCGCCCACTCAGGACAAGCTCTACTACACCGTGCAGCTTTTCTTTCAGCAGGGCGAGAAGGTCTCCAATAACATCGCAGAATATGAGGGCCTCATAGCTGGCCTGAAGGCCGCAGCAGCTCTGGGGGTGAAGCGCCTTGTTGTTAGGGGCGACTCGCAGCTCCTCGTCAACTTCTCCAACAAGGTAGACGAGCCGAAGGACGAGCACATGGAGGCTTACCTCGTAGAAGTGCGTAAGATGGAAAAACAGTTCATGGGGCTGGAGGTGCAGCATGTGCCCCGGGGCACCAACAAAGAAGCCGATGACATCACCAGGAGGGCACCCAAGCGGCAGCCCCTGGAGCCTGGCGTCTTCAAAGAGCGGCTCTTCAAGCCGTCGGCGACGCCAGCACTTTCAAGCATGGTTCAGCCTCAGGAGGAGCTCCCGCAACCACCTGCCACAGGAGCCCCAGCCTGTGGCCCGACCTCAGGAGCTCGCCTGCTCTTGGCGCTCGAGCTCCAGGAGGAATGCTGGACCAAGGAATTCAAGGAGTACCTGATGCAAGGGACGCTGCCGGGGAAGGAAGAGGATGCAGAGCGCGTGGCCCGGCAAGCCACGGCATACTGTATCCAGGACGGAGAGTTGTACAGAAAGCGACCGAATGATGTTTCGCCGCGCTGCATTTCCAGTGACCAAGGAAAGGAGTTGCTGGTTGACATACACGGAGGGGACTGCGGACACCACTCGTCGTCACGGACTCTCGTCGGCAAGGTGTTTCGCAGTGGATTTTACTGGCCCACGGCGCTCAACGACGCGGCCGAGTTGGTGAGGTCCTGCGAAGCTTGCCAGTTCCACGCCAAGCAGATACATCAGCCAGCTCAGGGCCTCCAAACCATACTACTCACATGGCCATTCGCAGTCTGGGGGCTGGATATCTTGGGCCCTTTCCCTCGGGCGCCAGGGGGCTAACGCTACCTATACGTCGCCATTGACAAATTCACCAAGTGGGCGGAAGTGGAAGCTGTTCGCACCATCGCAGCCGGATCCGCGGTCATGTTCGTCAGGGGCATCGTGAGCCGTTTCGGAGTCCCCAACCGCATCATCACCGATAACGGTTCGCAGTTCACGAGTAACCTCTTCAAAACCTACTGTGCTAACCTTGGAACGCAGGTTTGCTACGCTTCGGTGGCGCATCCCAGGAGCAATGGTCAGGCCAAACGCGCCAACGCGTAGGTCCTGAGGGGCCTCAAGACCAGGACCTTCAAGAAGAAGCTCGAGGCCTGTGGCAGGGGCTGGTACGACGAGCTCCAGTCCGTGCTGTGGTCCATCCGCACCACCGCCACCAAGCCAACGGGCGAGACCCTATTCTTCCTTGTCTACGGAGCTGAAGTGGTCCTCCCTCACGAGGTCAAGCATCGCTCCGCACGGGTCCTGGCGTTCAATGAAATGCAGCAGGACGCCACGCGGGGGATGGACCTCGTGCTAGGGGAGGAACGACGTCGCGAAGCCGCACTGAGGGTGGCAAGGTACCAGCAAGCGCTGCGGCGATACCACTGCCGCAACATCCGCTCCAGGACGCTCGAGACGGGTGACCTCGTCCTGAGGCGGGTCCTCTCTAGGGAAGGGCTGCATAAGCTTTCACCCATGTGGGAGGGCCCGTTCAAGGTCGTCCACATCTCCAGGCCTGGCGCCGTGCGCCTAGAGACACAGGACGGGATACCCATCCAGAATGCCTGGAACATCCAGCACCTCCAGAAGTTCTACCCATGAAGCAAGGCCCAGAGCCTATGAAGAAAGTCCCAGAGCCTGTGAAGAAGGCCCGGTGCCTGTGAAGAATCGCCGCCCGTGACACTCTCACGTAATAATGAGTGGGGCTGTACATGCCCCGGAGTCTCAGGAGCGCCGGCCTCAGGCCTTGGGGCTCCCGCCCATGCCTAGTGGCAGCACTTAGCTCCGCGCTGGTGAGAAGACTTGAAGACTAGACTAGGTGCCGGACGCGGCTTTTCATTTGCTTTCCGTAGTTGGCTCGCCTTTTCCTTAATCAAAGTTTGCTTCTGGTGTTCCTTGCTGATTCGATTCCCTCGCCTCTTACCGCCTTTTTCCGACTCTGGTTCGCTTGTGTTCTCTCTCTCACATATCTCACGTGGGGGCTAGGCCGGTGCCCTCGCGAGCGTTTTCTTCTCTCTGCCTTCTCACGAGCCACCCTCGCTCGAGCCTGGAAACTGGCGTATCCCTCCTAGTCCGTACCCCTCGGGTGCCGTGATACAAAGCGCCAAGTCAAGGCTTGGGTGAACGACAAATCTCCTAGTGAACTCCCTAACGAATTTCTTGCAGTTCCTAAGCAATCGCAGAACACTCGGTCAAGATGGACACAAGGAGATAAACGCCTCATAAGGAGGAGGGCGCCCTGAATGCACCAGGCTAAGTTATCTTGGCGCAGAACAACAAGCGTAACATAATGGTTAATAAGTTATGGTTCGATACACGCCCCTCCGGGCCCATGCTGGTTTCATTTCGTTGCAGGAAGAAAAAGAAGAACATAATAAAAGCGACGCACGCCCCTGCAGCAGTCGGCGGAGGCATGGCCTTGGCGACGTCCTGGGTCTAGTCGGACCCCTCCTCGCGCTTCACCGACGTGCGGTGACGAGACGACCCGCTACCACCTTCGAAGCGGGCGCGGCGGCTGGTCAAAGCCGCCGCTGCTGGAACTGTCGCCAAGGGAGGAGCCACTGTAGCCAGAAGAGGCGCGGCCGGCGGGCTCGCCCCCCACCTCATCCCGGCCATCGCCAAGGCCAAGCACCTCCTCGCCGTCGTTCACCTCGGGGCAGCATCCGGCGCGGCGACCGTCTTCCCCGAACACCCTCACGTAGAGGGTCGCGTCACCGTCGAACTTGAAGTGGAGGGTGCACCACTTGCCCAGGCCGCGCGCGCGGGCGAACGTCTGCCAACCGCGGGCCAGAGCTACGTTGCCCACGATGGAGACCTCGATCGCAACCCAGGAAGCCCGGCTGCAGCAACCGCCTGCCTGCAGCCAGAGTCCGCCTGGGCAGGAGTCCGGCAGCTTGTCGGCAAAGAAGCGGGGAAGCTAGAGCCAGCTGCCGGCCAGATCCTCCGACCAGACAACGAACTCCGGCAGCACCTCTGACGCATGGAACCGCGGTCGGGGGGGGGGGCGCAACCACTGCGCGTCTCCTCTCGTCGATAGGACTGCCGCGACCAGAGTGACTCCTGCCATGCACTACGGCGCCACCCCGAGAGACAGGGGCCACGACAGGGGTCGCGACATGCTTGCGGGGATGGCCACGTCCTCGCTTGGGCGCCGGGGAGCCGGGTCCCTCCCGAGGGGCCTTGCCTTTCTCCGCGGCGGAAAACCTCTTCGACGGCGCCATTGCTGCTAGCGGTGGAGCAAGGAGGAAGAAGCCAACGAGCAAGGAAGAGATGGGCGACGGGGGCTCCGCCCCCTCCCCATTTATAGCGAAGGAAAGCCAACCGGCGCTGCTCACGATCACAGGTAATGATGGTTCTCCTTGCATGTCGCAGGGACTTGTCAAGTCGAACAGTTGCCGAGGTAGCATGGGGAAGCGGAGATGCCCACGTCCAATCAACCGCCGCACGTCAACCGAGGCCGTAGGCTTTGGGGGCCCGCGGCGCTCCGTACTTGACCTTCGGCTTCGCCTCGAAGCCAAGCCCGAGAGCGCCTTGGGCTCGGGGGCTACTGTCGGCATTCTGGGAACGGGGGTCCCTAGACTTGCCTGCCTGCGGCCCACGGCGTGGCTAAGCTAGCGGGCCGTACAACCCATCTTCATCGACAAGGCATTCAAGACCCTTGCGAGGGGCCAAGCCTCGCGAGGCAGACGACGCGAGACCTCCTCAGGGGCGACCTCTCCAGGTAGGCTCGCGAGGAGCAGAGATATCAAGGCGGGGCAAACCTCGCGAGGCTCACCTGTGACGTGAGCCATGACGATCGACACCAGGCGGGCGCCAGCGCGTGCAGCGTCCTTGTTTCCTCTTTGGTGCCAAGGGGGCAAGCGTAGGCACGGAGTACCGAGGCATCAGGCAAAGGTTTCCATATCAGTGCAACGAGACCAAGACCAGCGGGACGACAAGACGGAGGTCACCATGGAGCCCAAGATGGCGTCACCACCAGAGCCTTTTGCAGGCGAAGACCACTTTTGTCAGGATAGCTTGTACTAGCTGTCCCCTTTCAAATTTGCCCGCCGTTGTTGGCTCCCTTCCCGCTCAATATTTGGGGAGAGGACCAGGGCCTATATAAGTAGAACTAGCCACCACCAAAGGGGGTAACTTGATCTTATCCGATCAAGAGCCTGCCCAGAGCATCACACCAAACACAAGAACACCTCAACCTCAGGAGGCTGTTCTTCCCCTTTTACTGTTCATCATCAGCCCAAGAGGCAATCCACCACCACACACTGGAGTAGGGTATTACACCACAACGGTGGCCCGAACCAGTATAAATCTCGTGTCTTTCTGTGTTGTGAATTCGTCGAGTTCATCCGCGAGATCTTATCAAGCTAGGGCGTAGATCAGTAGGGGGGAAAGAACTCCGCGCGCACCCTAGAGTTCGAACCTTAAGGGTTTTGCCGGAACCCCACATCCGACAATATCAACATCCCCAAGCTTAATTCCTGCTCGTCCTCGAGTAGGTAAATGATAAAAGAAAGAATTTATGAAGTGTGAATGCTACCTAATATATCTATCAATGTAATCTTCTTTATTGTGGCATGAATGTTCAGGTCCATAAGATTCAAAACAAAAGTTTAATATTGACATAAAAACAATAATACTTCAAGCATGCTAATAAAGCAATCATGTCCTCAAAATATCATGGCCAAAGAAAGTTATTCCTACAAAATCATATAGTCTGGCTATGCTCTATCTTCATACACAAATATTTCATCATGCACAACCCCGATGACAAGCCAAGAAATTGTTTCATACTTCTAATGTTCTCAAGCTTTTTCAACTTTCACGCAATACATGAGCGTGAGCCATGGATATAGCACTATAGGTGGAATAGAATATGGTGGTTGTGGAGAAGACAAAAAAGAAAGAGAAAGTCTCACATCAAATAGGCAAATTAATGGGCTATGGAAATGCCCATCAATTGATATCGATGCAAGTGAGTAGTGATTGCCATGCAACGGATGCACTAGAGCTATAAGTGTATGAAAGCTCGAAAATAAATTAAGTGGGTGTGCATCCAACTTGCTTGCTCACGAAGACCTAGGGCAATTTGAGGAAGCCCATCATTGGAATATACAAGCCAAGTTCTATAATGAAAAATTCCCACTAGTATATGAAAGTGGCAAAATAGGAGACTCTATATCATGAAGAACATGGTGCTACTTTGAAGCACAAGTGTGGTAAAGGGTAGTAACATTGTCCCTTCTCTCTTTTTCTCTCACTTTCTATATATATTTTTCTCTTTTTTGGGGCTCTTTGGCCTCTTTTATTTTTATTAAAGTCCGGAGACTCATCCCAACTTGTGAGGGAATCATAGCTTCCATCATCCTTTCCTCACATGGGACAATGCTATAATAATGATGATCATCACACGTTTATTTACTTACAACTCAAGAATTACAACTCGATACTAGAACAAAATATGACTCTATATGAATGCCTCTGGCGGTGTACTGGGATGTGCACTGATCAAGAGTGACATGTATAAAAAATATATGAACGGTGGCCAAGCCACAAATACTATGCCAACTACATGATCATGCAAAGCAATATGACAATTATTGTACATGTCATAATAAATGGAATGGTGGAAGTATGGCAATATATCTCGGAATGGCTATGGAAATGCCATAATAGGTAGGTATGGTGGCTGTTTTTAGGAAGATATATGGTGGGTTTAATGCACCGGCGAGAGTTGCGCGGTACTAGAGAGGCTAGCAATGGTGGAAGGGTGAGAGTGCGTATAATCCATGGACTCAACATTAGTCATAAAGAACTCACATACTTATTGCAAAAATTTATTAGCTATCGAAACAAAGTACTACATGCATGCTCCTAGGGGGATAGATTGGTAGGAAAAGACCATCGCTCGTTCTCGACCGCCACTCATAAGGAAGACAATCAAAAAATAAATCATGCTCCGACTTCATCACATAACAGTTCAACATACGTGCATGCTTCGGGAATCACAAACTTTAACACAAGTATTTCTACCAATCCAAAATTACTCACTAGCATGACTCTAATATCTCCATCTTTATATCTCAAAACAAATGCAAGGAGTCAAACTTCTCATCTATTCAATGCTCTTTATATGAAAGTTTTTATTATATCCCTCTTGGATGCCCATCATATTAGGACTAAATTCATAACCTAAGCATATTACCATGCTGTTTAAGACTCTCAAAATAATATAAGTGAAGCATGAGATTTTATCAATTTCTATAAAATAAAACCACCGCCGTGATCTAAAAACATATAAGTGAAGCGCTAGAGCAACTACCTAGCTCAAAAGATATAAGTAAAGCACAAAGGGTATTCTAAGAAATTCACGATTAATGTGTGTCCCTCTCAAAAGGTGTGTACAACAAGGATGATTGTGGCAAACTAAAAAGGAAAGACTCATATCATACAAGACGCTCCAAGCAAAACACATATCATGTGGTGAATAAAAATATAGCCTCAAGTAAATTTATCGATGGATTGAAGATAAAAGAGGGGATGCCACCCGGGGAATCCCCAAGCTTATATGCTTGGTTGTCCTTGAATATTACCTTGGCGTGCCTTGGGCATCCCCAAGCTTAGGCTCTTGCCACTCTTATACCATAGTCCATCAAATCTCTACCCAAAACTTGAAAACTTCACAACACAAAACTCAATAGAGAACTCATAAGATCCGTTAGTATAAGAAAATAAATCACCACTTTTGGTACTGTTGTGAACTCATTCTAAATTTATATTGGTGTTATATCTACTATATTCCAACTTCTACATGGTTCACACCCTCCGATACTACTCATAGATTCATCAAAATAAGCAAACCACACATAGAAAACAGAATCTGTCAAAAACATAACAGTCTGTAGCAATCTGGGAACTTCGTATACTTATGCAACTCCAAAAATTCTGAAAAATCAGTACAATCTAGGCAATTTGTATATCAATTTTGTGTAATAAATTCATATCAAAATCACGCTTCTGTGAGTTTCTAAAATTCTGGCAATGAGCGCAAAAGTTTCTGTTTTTCAGCAAGATCAAGTCAATATCACCATAGACCATCCCAGAGGTCTTACTTGGAACTTTATTGAAATAAAAGCTATAAAACATGATTAATACAGTAGCATAATAATGTGAACACACCAAAAATAGTAGGTATAAATATTGGGTTGTCTCCCAACAAGCGCTTTTCTTTAATGCCTTTTTAGCTAGGCATGATGATTTCAATGATGCTCACATAGAAGATAAGAATTGAAACATAACAGGAGCATCAGAAGCATATGACTAGCACATTTAAGTCTAACACACTTCCTATCACTGGTGCGCATCGGTCCTAAACAAACGGTTTTTAACCCCTTTCCGCGATGTTATTTGGAACTGTCGCCAAGTGAGTGTGGGCGATAGGGGGGGGGGTACTTCCCACACGACCCAGAAACCGTCGGGGATAGGGAGCCTTGATGCATACAGTTGTCCCTATATAACCATTTCCGATATCTCGAATATCCCAAACACTTCATCCTTGCTACTCGTTTGTTCTTGCATTGCCATCGCAGTCGGAGTTTTGTGGTTTTGCCTAAAATCAGGCAGATTCCAGGCATGGGAGTTTTCCAGGCAGATTCTAGGCACGGGAGTTTTACGATGCCTGGCACATCACAAATAGTTCATGATTATAAACCGTGTACGATAGGTAGACAATCACACACATTTAGTTTTCCTGCACCGTATGTGATAGTGTCTGACATCACACACGCTTTGTAAATGGCAGTTGTGTGCATGCTTACACACGTTTCCTCTCTGTGAACCGTCTCGGATTATGGTGTATATCGCAAACGTTTGTGTTTTACCAACTGTGTGTGCCGTAATGACCTGCGCAACGTTATTTCGCCCTAATTTAATTGCTGCTATTTAAAATTGTACCTAATTTAAACTTGAAAGTAGGCCATAGCTTTATTCATATCCATCAGGTTTAAACAACCAATGCATTCTTTGATTCACATGTACATATATTTAAGAATTACATAAGCACCAAATAAAGAATGATGTACCAGGGTTCTATACTTGTACTATTACAGATGGCAAAGACAGAGGCGACAGACATTCCATTTGCTGAACAAGGTGAAGCGGAATGGCCCTATTGTGTTCTCCTGGATGCAGAAGGCATGCAGGACTCTAGTCCAACCCCTTGTGATGGCCGACCGCCAATCATGTAGTTTGAGAGGTAATCTTGAGTAAACTGCTTCATGATCCACTGCAAAAGAAAAAAGATTCAGATATTGTCATCTAACACAACTCATTACGGGCAGTAAAAAGAAGGCTACAGGGTTCTTACTTACCGTCCTGCAGTTCACAACTGTCTTGCATAAAGTGTAAACAAATAGTTCGATTGACATCTTTTGACCCATTTTAATAACAATCTTTATCAGTTTCCTCAATTGATGCTGGTTCATGAATATCTCATTGCCCCATACGCAAAAAGGGTCGAAGTGTGGATCTTTGGCAATGATATATGTACCTAAAAGCACCAAGTTAATATTAGAAGCTAAACAACAATTGAAAAATGAGGTAGTACAACACTCCATCCATCCCATTATATAAGATTTTATTACATGTATATCTAGACATCATCAGAACATTAAGGTAACACTCTTCCTTGTTGCTATGTAGCCTGGGATTGCATATTTAGTCATTCAGTATAATGCATGTTGCTAAACAACAATTGAAAAACGAAAAGGCATGTTAACTGCAATATCCTTAACAGCAAGCAAATATCGTAATTCATAGTGGTATTGTTGAAACTGTTATTGATGAAATTGAACTGCACGGCAAATAGTTGCAAATATAGAGCATCACATTGTGAAGAACTGAAATAAACAAGTCATAAGGACATCTCTAGGTGATCCTTAAAAAGTTAAAGGACTAAAACCCTTAGTGGATATATATATATATACTCCAGCAATTTTTGGCCTTTTCTAGTCGATCCCCTAAACTTAAGGTTGTAAACTTCAATTTGATCGAGTTCAAAGCAGGTTCAACCGAAAGTAGCATGCATTCAAACATAAACATAGATAGTTTTGCATAATCGAACATAAAACATAAATTTAAACTAAGCTAAACTACTTTCGGTCAAAGTAGAGGTCGAGCCAATCCTTCCTCGTCATGTACGGTGTGCCGCGAGCCGGGTCCGGGCCAGTACCGTCGTCGGGGTCATTGGGGAAGGCACTCCTCCACTCGTCAACGTCGATCTCCTCCTCCTCAGGGCCCACCTGGACGCCCTTTGCGCCGCCGTCGCTGCCGCCTTCGACCTCGTCATCAGAGGAGAGCGCGATAACCTCGCCGCCCTCTGCACCGCCGTCCTTGCTGCATTCGACCTCGTCATCGGAGGAGAGCGTGATAACCTCGCCGCCCTCCGCGCCGGCAAAGATCTCCCGCTCCGCCTCCACGAGCTCCGGGTACTGCCGGCGGAGCTCTTGCATGTAGGCCTCGTCCCCCGCCTCGGCCTCGAGGCGCTCCCACGCCTCGCAGTCCTCCCGCGCCATAGCCGAGCTCACCACCCCTGGCTCTGGCGGAACGAGGTTGACCGGACGTGTGCTGAAGGGGAAATTGAGCCTAGCCGCCGCGCTGTGGTAGCGGACCTGCCAATGGTCGTACTCCATGGCCGCGAGCTCGACCATGTGGAAGCTACCGAGCCACCGACGGGTGCGGGTCTCTTGATCTGTAATCTCGGCGACCCACGTCCCCCACCGCCGCTGCCGGACCCCGAGGTAGGACTTCATCGGCTGCCGGGTCCGAGGGAGGATGGGGAAGTCCTCGAACCGGCGTAGGGGAGTGGTAGTGGGCGGATCGGGGGACCGGCGACGGCGGATCAGGCCCGCGGAGGACGACAGGGACACCTCGGCAGCCACCTCACCGGCGTTGGCCGAAAAGGCCGCGATAAACCTCTTTTTGGCCATTGGCTCCTCGAGCTCCCTGGCACACAGGCAGAGGTTGAGGATGGAGGCGCCGGCGATGGCGGCGACCTACCAATGGTTTCGAGGGTTGTGTGTGTCTGTGTGAGCGGAGGTTTTGGGGTGTGTGTGGAGTAGGGGGGCAAGGTTGTGTTTGAGGATACTGCGGCAACTGAAAATTTTACTAGGCGGGAGTAACAAGGCGGGGCTACTGAATATTTGGATCAAGGGCGAGCAGATATTTTTTAGATTGCGAGGGATGCAGAGGCGGGAGTAAAATGCTGGGGCTACTGAAAATTTGAATCAACGAACTAAAGCAGAGCGGGAGTTTTTGGGGAGCGAGGTAGTGTGCTTGACACACCGGCTATGGACTGTAGCCGACGCACCTTCTCGCGTAAGCCATAGGCGTACTATACACCGACGGTGCTCCAAGATATTTTGTACTACATCTCAGGGTTTGTTTGGACATTTTATACATTAAACTGGTTTTCTAGCCATTTCAGGTGCACAATTCAAAATTAAACTACATGCACATGCTCCGGTGCATACAAATTGGTTGAAAATCAAATCTGTGTCCTTGGGTGCATGCTTAGGTCTCATGCAAGAAATGGGAATGAATTTTTCGGTGTTCATTTGGCCTTTTTTTACATTAACTGGGTTTTCTAGGCATTTTATGTGAATAATTCAAATTTGAACTACAAGCACATGCTCCAATGCACCAAAGTTGGTTGAAAAATCACATGTGTGTCCTTGGGTGAATTTCTAGGTCCCATGCAAGAGACGGGAATGAATTTTAAACACCAGGGCACTGTTGATTGCTGGCAAAACGTTAAGATACCTGGTTTTTAAATTCTAGTAAATCCAAAACTCGTCTGAAATTCATGAAACTTGGTATGCTATCATGGAGCGGCATCAACATGCCGTGGTAAAAAATTTGTCCCATTTGGGGCAGGTTCGGGTATATGCTTCTCACAAACCAGAGCTTCTCAAAACAAGCATGATGGTTTCAGTAGGGAACGTCCCACCTTTGGGGACGAAATGATATCCATTGCTTCTTATTGCTTTCAAAAATTTTCTCGTGTCAACATAAGACAACAGGAGTGTTGTGTCAATTTTTGGGATTTTTCGGGGTTCGTTTGGACATTTTTATGCATTAACTGAGTCATTTTTATGCATTAACTGAGTTTTCAATGCATTTATGTGCATAATTCAATTTTGAACTACATGCACATGCTCCAGCGCATATAAATTGGTTGAAAAATCAAATATGTGTCCTTGGGTGCATGCTTAGGTCCCATGCAAGAAATGGGAATGAATTTCAAACACCAGGGCACCGTTGATTGCTGGCAAAACATTGAGATGCCTGGTTTTTAAATTCTAGTAAATCCAAAACTCATCTGAAATTCATGAAACTTGGCATGCTATCATGGAATGGCACCCGACATGCTGTGAAATTTTTCGTGTCCATTTTGAGAGAAGGCGCACTCGAATAATGACAGCCAACAAAGGCATTTTGAAAAAATAGTTGCCACTTTAATATCTCAAACATTTGTATAATTCAAACCATGTGCGTTCTGTTAACCATTCACGTGACGCCATGTGTCTTGGTTTTAATGGCTGTAGGAGGTGCCGTGCGGACAACTGCTTGACCTTGACTGAACAGGAGGCATGCGAGCGCAGTCCGGTGCGCAGGCTGACCGAGGGGCGTGCAAGCTTTGCTCCAATGCGCAGGCTTACCAGGAAGTGTGCGAGCTGTACGCTACTCATTGGGAAGGAGTCCTTTGACTTCCATGGCCGCCCGCCTTCTTCTCCATTAATGGCACCTGAGCCGCTGTTTAATACGGGTGGCCTTACTGTTCGCCTCCCATTCCCCTCCCTCCCGCAGACCTCCACCAACACCATGGCGCAGAATGATCATCTGCCACTAGTCGTCAAGTTTGGTGAAGTCAACTCCGAGCCGGAGGAGATAGAAAATAAGGAGGAATGGGGCCTCATGGACATGGCCTAGAACGAGCTGGCCGTGGCGGTTGCTGCCCCCGCTCCTGTCCCAGCTCCCATCCCCGCGCCGGCGCCAGCGACCATCCCCGTAGCATTGATGGGCTGGTCGCCGAGCACTATCGCAGAGCTGGAAGCCGCGGGTGTCAGCGAGGTCTCCGCGGACCCACGCAAGCTTGTGTACATGCAAGCGCTAGCGCCCGTGCCTGTGTGCGCCCCTCCACCCACCGTGGCGCCGGCCCCCGTGCGTTTGGCTGCACCCGCCGCGCCCGTGCCCCTGCCCATGCGCGCCCCTCCACCCACCTCGGCGCCGGTCCCCGTGCGTTTGGCTGCACCCGCCGCGCCCGTGCCCGTGCGCGCGCCCCCCTCAGCGGCATGCGACACTGCCGTCGACCGCTACCTCTTAGCGGCGCCAGTTGCCGTCCTCCCGCGCCCCGCCCGTCGATTGAGCAACGACATGATGTTTGATTTACACGTGAAAAACATTTTGTGGTGCCTTGAAGACTTCAACAACGGTGTCCCGGAGGACGACAACGACAACGACGGCTGATACGTCTCCAATGTATCTATAATTTTCGATTGTTCCATGCTATTATATATTCTGTTTTAGATGTTTAATGGGCTTATTTATACACTTTTATATTATTTTTGGGACTAACCTATTAACCCAAGGCCCAATGCAAATTGCTGTTTTTTTGCCTATTTCAGTGTTTCGCAGAAAAAGAATATCAAACGGAGTCCAAACGGAATGAAACCTTCGAGAGAGTTATTTTTGGAACAAACATGATCCAGAGGACTTGGAGTGGACGTCAAGAAATCATCGAGGAGGCCATGAGGCAGGGGGCACACCTACCCCCTGGGCGCGCCCTCCACCCTCGTGGGCCCCTCGTGGTTCCACCGACCTACTTCTTCCTCCTATATATACCTACGTACCCCGAAACCATCGAGGAGCACAACGAAAACCTAATTCCACCGCTGCAACCTTCTGTACCCGTGAGATCCCATGTTGGGGCCTTTTCCGGCGCTCCGCCGGAGGGGGAATCGATCACGGAGGGCTTCTACATCAACACCATAGCCTCTCCGATGATGTGTGAGTAGTTTACCACAGACCTTCGGGTCCATAGTTATTAGCCAGATGGCTTCTTCTCTCTCTTTTGATCTCAATACAAAGTTCTCCTCGATCTTCTTGGAGATCTATTTGATGTAACTCTTTTTGCGGTGTGTTTGTCGAGATCCGATGAATTGTGGGTTTATGATCCAGATTATCTATGAAGAATATTTGAATCTTCTTTGAATTCTTTTATGTAGGATTGGTTACCTTTGCAAGTCTCTTCGAATTATCAGTTTGGTTTGGCCTACTAGATTGATCTGTCTTGCAATGGGAGAAGTGCTTAGCTTTGGGTTCAATCTTGCGTTGCTCGATCCCAGTGACAGAAAGGGAAACGGCACGTATTGTATTGTTGCCACCGAGGATAAAAAGATGGGGTTTATATCATATTGCTTGAGTTTATGCCTCTACATCATGTCATCTTACCTAATGCGTTACTCTGTTCTTATGAACTTAATACTCTAGATGCATGCTGGATAGCGGTCGATGTGTGGAGTAATAGTAGTAGATGCAGGCAGGAGTCGATCTACTTGTCACGGACGTGATGCCTATATACATGATCATGCCTAGATATTCTCATAATTATGCACTTTTCTATCAATTGCTCGACAGTAATTTATTCACCCACCGTAATACTTATGATATCTTGAGAGAAGCCACTAGTGAAACCTATGGCCCTCGGGTCTATTTTCCATCATATTAATCTCCCGTCAACTAGCTATTTCTGGCGCCGTTTATTTTGCTTTCTTTACTTTTAGTCTTTATCATGAAAATACCAAAAATATTATCTTATCATCTTTATCAGATCTCACTTTTGCAAGTGGTCGTGAAGGGATTGACAACTCCTTTATCGCGTTGGTTGCAAGGTTCTTATTTGTTTGTGTAGGTACGAGGGACTTGCGTGTGGCTTCCTACTGCATTGATACCTTGGTTCTCAAAAACTGAGGGAAATACTTACGCTACTTTGCTGCATCACCCTTTCCTCTGCAAGGGAAAACCAACGAATGCTCCAGAGGTAGCAACGGCGCGGCACGCCGCCTCCGCCGCCGCCGGAAATAGTTTTTTTGGGGTTTAATACTGTATCTCGAATTCTCTGTCGGTGGGAACAACACCTATGGGATCACTGGAATCCCTTCTATGGTCGGCGGGCGCGGGGTTGTGAGAAGAGCAGGTCCAGGAGCTAGCACAAAGATCGTTTACCCAAGTTTGGGCCGCGAGGATGCGTAATACCCTAGTCCTGCTTTGGTGGATGTATTGAGTGCTCTTGAGCTTTCGAACTAGCTACGGTGGCTGCGTAGTTCCAAGAGCCGAATCCCCCTCACGTATGCCTCGGGGCTCCTTTTATAATCGAAAAGGGGTTGCCACAGTGGCACATAGGAGGTGGAAAGGTGCACAGTGCGCGAGCTTATCGCCCGGCATTACGGGACAAAGTGCATTAAATGCGCTACTTAGGTGTCCATTAGCTTTATCGGGGACGGGAACGAGGCCCGTCCCGTCCGTCGCCGCTCCGTCTCGCTTCGACACGTGCCTAGGCCAGCGATGTGTGCAGTGCCATGTAGGCAGGCAGGCTGCTGGGGTGGCGCGGTGGCAGGGTCTTCACGAAGATCTGCATGCGACCACGCAGGTGCTTGCTGAGTTGGTCTGGAAGCCACGTGTTGCCATGCAGGTGCCTGCCCAGCTGGTTGGGCTGGCAGCTGCATGCAAATGGTGGCGGAGCCTTGGCTGGTGCGGGCCTGGCAGTGGCCCTGCTGGCGCCCTCGGCAAGGGCCTTGCCGGAGGCCCGACAAGGGTCTTGCTGTGGCGTTGCAGTCGTCCCCGGCAAGACGCTTGCCGGGGGTCTTGTGGATTTCCTTGGCGAGGATCCCGCTGAGAGTCGTCTTCTTCTGATCCTCATCTGATCTTGTGTGTTTATGATCTTGACAAAGATCTGCATGCCACCACGGAGGTGCCTTTCGAGCCCTGGTTCCAATGTAGTTGGTGGGGTTGGAAACCGTGGGCTCAAGGGAGGCTCGCTCTGTTGGCATCGGGCAGGCTGCCCCGGCAAGGCCCTTGCCGGGGCTACGGAGGCTGCCTCGGCAAGAACCTTGACGAGGGAGTCTACCTCGCCTTCTTGCCCTCTTGTGTTCCTGGTCTTGGCGTTGCCTTGGCTGTCTTGTGCTTTGGCTTCTTTCTGGTTTCCCGCCTCTGCCCTGCTTAGCGTGGCCGTGGGCGCGGCTCTGGCTGTCCGTGCACAAGTAGAGGGGTACAAAGGAGTGCCCCTACTTTTGTACATCGACAGGAGCCCCCGCGCCTAGGCCACACATAAGTGCGACACATTGTTGGGCCAGGCCCAAAACGGTGCGCGGGCAGTCGGGGCGGGATTTTACCGCAGTAACTGTTTCGTCTGCTGCGCTTCCCCACGACCCGCGTTGAACGCGCGACGTGGAGGATCGTGCGTGACGTGGGGGTCATGTGTGGGGTGGCTTCCACACGCATGCGTCACGTCGCAGTTAATGGGAAAAGAGGCGGCCCGCGCCTTCCCCGTAAAAAGGAATAACCGCGGGCGCGCTGCTGATTTACCCTCCGTGCTTTCTCCAATCTTGGAACCGTCGTTCCCTTCTCCTTCCTTCGCAAGCTTTCGCCCTTGCTCGCCGCCGCCGCATCTTCGCCATCCTCTATCCTTCGCTTCCCGCAGCCGCCATGGCACCCAAGACCAGTAGAGGCAAGGGAGTGGCCAAGGACGTCGGGGAAAAGGAGCCGCTGGAGAGCGAGTTGGCGATGGACGCAGCACGCCTACTTCCCGTCGACGGTCGACGTGCTCAAGCTCCGGAACTACTTCAAGCACCTGTGGGTGTGCAAGATGGGAAGCGAGACGACGGGGCATCCGGCCACGCGCGTCATCCCTGCCGCCTTCGCCGAAGCCGGTCCGGATCGGTACCCATTCTTCGTCGACTACTTTTCTTGCGGCCTCTGCCCCCCTTCTCTGATTTCTTCAGCGACATCATGCACACCTATGGTTTCCACCTTCTGGATTTTACTCCGAACGCTGTGGCGTGCATGGCCCTTTTCGCTCATCTCTGGGAGGGCTTCGCCGGAGTGCATCCCAACACGGCGCTCTTCCGCCACTACTTCCCTTGTATCCAAAATGGGGGCGCCATTTCTGGTTGTGTCGCCTGGATCCCAAGGACCCAGGAGAAGAGGACATATCTGGACGGCGCCCAGAAGGAGAGGTGGGAGGAGTGGCGGGGCCGGTGGTGCTGGATTGAAGAGAAGGATCCGCCGGACTTTTGCCGGGTCCGCCACGTGCCGCCGGTCCGCAGGAGCGACTAGAGTGATGTCGACGTCAACGACGAGAAGCTCACGGTCGCCACCACCAGGATTCTTTGTCTCACCGAGGCCGGGCTCACCCTCAAGATGACCGTGGCGGATTTTATCCGCCGCCGAATCGCTCCGCTGCACAACAAGGGGAGGCCGGCCTTGCTCTTCATGAATGCTGCCGACATCATGAGGCTCCGCCCTGGCTTGGACCACAAGCTCACGGTGATGGGGCACGCCCATTTCTGGCAACGGCTCTTCCAGCTCGATGTGAACCGTGACGGCGAGGTCGAGCGGTCCGACAAGGCCGCGAAGGCTGCCGCGAAGGCCGGCAAGGCCACTAGAGGGCCCTTGTTTAAGTTGCCAGCGGGGGTGGTCCCGCTGAGCAACAACTCGCGTCGAAACGACATCATCGCCATGATGCCGGAGTTCAACACGCACGGCCTCGTCCCAACTTGGGTCGAGCCGCCGGAGGATCAGGTGCAGGAGTTTTTTGACACCTTGGAGGAGAAATATGTCAGCACCGAGCCGCGGCTCGTCCAGGACACCACCCAGGCGGAGCTGGACTACATCGCCGCCAGGGCGGCGGAGGCGGAGCTCGCCAGGGAGGCCGGGAGCGCCAGCGGCGTGGAGGACAAGGCCACGGTGGAGGCGGAGGAAAAGGAGCTCGCCCAGTGGGCGGAATCCGCTCGGGAAGCCAGCAGCGCCGGCACCGGGGCCCCTCTCGTCGAGGATGTGGTCGACGAGTCGTCGTCGGAGGAGGACGAGACTGTCGACCCTCCGGTCTTGGGAAGAGGGCGGGTCCTGCGGTGGGCCACCTCCGGCGAGCCGGTCCAGCCCGGTAGGGCCGCGCAACTGCAGCAAGCCCAGGAGACGTCCGCGCGCCAGACGAGGGCCACTGCGGCGAAGAAAGTGGCGAAGGCCGCGTCAAAGAAGAAAGCATGTGCCTCTTTTTCGTCTAAGTGTGCTCAGACGCCACCTCCTTCCCCTCCTCCGGCAGACGTTGACGCGGAGGTCACCTTTGACTTTGGGTCCCTCAGCCCAAGGAGGAAGAGGAAGGCAACAGAGGAGGAGGAGGAGTAAGCTTCTTGTTCCCTTCCCCCTTTCTATCATCTTCGTCTCCTCAGTTGTGCTGCTTATCTTGGATTGTTTTCATTTCTGCAGGGAAGTGGAGACGCTGGCCCAGAGGGTGAAGAGGGCCAGGTCTTCGGCGGGCGGCCAGCCCCCGGCGGGCACCACGAAGGCGCCGCTGGTGGTGGTGAGCAGCCCGGACAGCAGCCCCCGGCGCAGCCCCCAGCGTAAGTTTGTCACTTGCTCCCCATCGACGAGTGTTGGGGGCGCGATCCCTTGGTGCTGACCTTGTCGTGATTGCAGGAGGAGGCCAGCAGCAGGAGGAGCCACAGAGGGCTACCCCCAACACACCGCCCCCATCGACCACGCTGCCCCGAGGGGCGTCCCCGGCAAGGGCGCCAAGCACCGAGCCTATGCACACGGAGGAGGAGGAGGAGGCGAACTCGGGCGCTGGTGGCTTCGCCTCGGCGCCAAATGTTGGTGGGGAGGGGACTTCTGCTTCCCAGCCCGGCACGGGTAAGCCACTTGCCTTCTGTCCCCGTCTTTTCTTTTTCTGTTCTTGGCTTCGCCTTATCCCCTTTTCGGTATCCAGGCCCTTCTTCGGTGGATCCGGAGGACATAGACACCGTCATTGAGGATGTTGCCAAGGACGCCGCGGTGAAGGCCGACAAGATCGTCGCCGAGGAGGTCGCCAGGGGCGCTGCTGAGGACGCCGCCAAGGGGCCCGCCGGGGAGCCCGGCAAGGCTACTGCCGAGGAGGCGGCAAAGGGCCTGCCTGGGAGGCTGGCAAGGTCGCTGCCGAGGAGGAGGTGGTTGATGACCAGCCCTCCTCCTCTGCAGCCTCTGGCTCCGGCAGGTACCCGAGGGTGAGCGACGACCTTTTCGTCCACCTCCCAGGGTCGTCGAGCTCCAGGGCGCCCATCGAGGGAGAGGTGTTCGACGAAGAGGTGCTTGCCGCCGCCGGGCTCGAGGTTGTCGATGAACCGAGCCCCGGTGGCGACGGTTCACAGGAGGAGCGGCTTCTCCAGGCCATGGGCGCCAACTTTCGGAAGCTCCAGGCGCTCCACCGCGCCCGCCTGGACAAGGCCAAGTCCAGGATGGCAACGGTGGACAAGGCGGAGGCGGATCTCAAGGTTCGCGTCACCGAGATGCAAACTTGGTTCCGCCAAGCTTGTGAGGAGCTGAAGACTGCCCAGCGAGAGATGGCCAAGCGCGAGGTGGAGCTCACCATGAAGCGGGCTGACATCAAGAAGGCCTAGGAGACGGCGAAGAACCTGGCCGCCGAGGCTGCTCGAACCCAGCACCAGGCCATGCTGAACTCCCAGGAGGAGGACCTTGCCGCGCGCGAGGAGAAACTTGCCGCAACGCTCCGCGGCAAGGATGAGGAGGTGGAGAAGCTCGTCGTGCAGCGGACCCAGGAGCTGAGCAGAGGCACAAGGAGGAACTCGATGCCCAGGCTCTGGTTCACGCTGACAAGGTGAAGGAGCTGGAGCTGGAGCGGGACGGGCTGAAGGACCAGACCCAGAAGCTGATCGAGGAGAAGAGCACGCTCAATGGTGCTCTGGTGGAGGCGCAGGGCGCGGCCGTCAGCAGGGCCGGGCAGCTTTCTGAGGCCAACAACTCCATCAAAGACCTCAAGCTGAAGCTGGAGGGTCTTGAGGGAATGCTGTCGGAGGCCCAGGCCCGGGAGAGATCCCTGGCCAAGGACTTGGAGGCCGAGAAGCAGCCGCGGAAGAACGAGACCGCCAACCACAAAGACTTTATGGAGGGTGAGAATCGCTGGACCAGTCGCCTTGAAGACGTCGCCGGCAGGATTACCATGCAGCTGGCCACCATGGGGATACCAAACGTGAGGTACGCCCCGGATCGCAGCACGACTCCCAACGCCAGGCTGACCCTATTCTTCGAGGGTGTTCTCGGAGCCCTGGAGCATTTCCGCTCCACCAGGGCGACTTTCCTGGCCAATGAGGCCCAGAGGCTTTGCCGGGGTGCCATGACCAAGGTTCTCACCAAGGTGGCATACTGGAATACCAACCTCGACTTCGATGCTGCGCTGGAGAGCTTGCCGGAGGGTGTGGACCTCGCGCCGCTCAGGGAGCGGATCGAGCCCATCATCAGCGGCATCGATAAAATCCAGAGGGTAGAGGGCCAGCACCGGGACTAGGCACCTTGCTTCTTATCGTCGCTGCAGGTTCATGGCCAAGACAATTTCTATCTTTAGTTAGAACCGCAACAACAATTGATGTAATATAACTCTGCATTACTTTTGAATCATTGCATGTTATTTTCTTGTTCAATCTCTCTCTCTGTATGTCCAGCCTACGTTAATCACGTAGGCTTGCCGGCCCGTAACCCAGGGCGCGGCGCCTCGAGGACGGATCCTCGATAGCCTGCCAGGTGTGCTTGCTGCCAGGCAAACCACCTTACCACTCTCGACGCGGCCGCTCGAACTATCGAGCTTGACTCGAGTCAGAATCGAGAGCGTTGCCAATCGCGGAAGGCTACCGTGCCGCTCTCGACGCGCCCGCTTAAGCTGTTGAGCGGACTCGAAACAGGGTAAGGGCATTGCCAATAGCGGAATGGCCCCATTGCGTGCAGGTTTTCCATACAAAGAACAAGATCTCCGAGGGGAATAACCTTATATAAAAAGGAAATATTTGAAGTTCGGTATGACTTAGCTTTCCTGTCGCCGCATCGGCGTCCTTCGCGCTTGCAGGCAGCGGCGTTCTCTTGGCCGTCTTCTTCTTTGGAAACCGTGGCCATAAGAAACTGCTAAGCTAGCTGCTAAACCAGATTCTCACGACTGCGTGTCGGTGTGGAACGACACCTATGGGATCACAAGAATCCCTACTACGGTTGCCGGGGCGCAGGGTTGCGAGAAGAGCAGGATTAGTAGTCAGCACAAGGATCGTTTACCCAGGTTCGGGCCGCGAAGACGCGTAAAACCCTACTCCTGCTTTGGTGGGTGTATTTCAGAGAGTTCTTGAGCTCTCGAACTAGCTATGGTGGGGTGCGTAGTTCCAAAGAGCCGAATCCTTTTCCAGTATGCCATGGGCCTCCTTTTATAGTCGAAAGGGGCTGCCACAGTGGCATACAGTAGGTGGAAAAAGGCGTACAATATTGCGAGCTTATCGCTCGTATTACAGGACAAGACGCATTTAATGCACCGCTGAGGTGTCCCTAGCTTTATCGGGGACGGGGGCGAGGCCCTTCCCGTCCGTCGTCGCTCCTCCTCGCTTCGACACGCGCCCTGGCCAGCGATGCGTAAGG
Source organism: Triticum aestivum (assembly GCF_018294505.1). Taxonomy (NCBI): domain Eukaryota; kingdom Viridiplantae; phylum Streptophyta; class Magnoliopsida; order Poales; family Poaceae; genus Triticum; species Triticum aestivum. Next base: position 356,421,803 of record NC_057805.1, read on the forward strand.
CGCCATGTAGGCAGGCAGGCAGCTGAGGTGGCGCGGTGGTGGAGCCTTCACGAAGATCTGCATGCCGCCACGCAGGCGCTTGATGAATTGGCCTGGGAGGTGCATGTTGCCATGCAGGTGCCTACTCACCTAGTTGAGCTGGTAGCTGCATGCGAACGGCGGCAGTGATTTGGTTGGTGCGGGCCTGGCAGTGGCCCTGCTGGCATCCTCGGTGAGAGCCTTGCCGGGTGGCCCGGCAAGGGTCTTGCCGTGGCGCGCTGTCGTCCCCGGCAATGATCTTGCCGGGGGTCTTGTGGCTCTCCTCGGCAAGGATCTTGCCGAGGACCGTTGTCTTAATCCTCATCTGATCTTGAATATTCCTTGTCTTCACAAAGATCTGCATGCCACCATGGAGGTGCCTCCGAGCCCTAGTTCCAACGTGGTTGGTTGAGTTGGAGCCCGTGGACTCGAGGGTGGCTCACTCTGCTGGCGTGGGCGAGCCGCCCCACCAAGGGCCTTGCCTGGGCCGCTGAGGCTGCCCCCGGCAAGGATCTTGCCGGGGGAACCTGCTTCGCCTCTCTGCTTCTTTGTGGTCTCGGTCTTGGCATTGCTCTGGCTGTCTTGGGCTTCGGTTTTACCTTGGTTCACCTCCCCTGTTCTGCTTGGTGTGGCCGCGGGCGCGGCTTCGACTGTCCGTGCACAGGTAAAGGGGTACAAAGGTGCGCCCCCTCTTTTGTACACCGATAGGAGCCCCCGGGCGTGAGCCACACATAAGTGCGACACGTTGTTGGCCCAGGCCCAAAACGGTGCGCGGGCAGGCGGGGCGGTTTTTACCGCGGTAAAACGTTTTGCGCGCTGTGCTTCCCATGATCCGTGTTGAATGCGCGATATGGAGGGGTGCGCGTGACGTGGGCGGCATGCGTGGGGCGGTTTCCACACGCATGCGTCACGTCGCAGTAAAGAGGCGGCTCGCGCCTTCATCTTAAGAAGAGGGAGGCGTGGAGGCGCGGCTCATTTACTGAATGGGACCGGGTCACGGTCTTCAAGGCGTCCACACCCCACGATCACGGGGTGGGGAGAGGTCGCTTCTCCTGTCCCCTCGGTTCTGCACGTTCGCTACGTGTCCTTCATGCGCCTGGGGTGGCAAGCGGTGGAGGCAGGAAACTGGGCCGCCGCTGGTTGGGGCAGCGGGTCGGTCCCGATTCCCTGCGCCTCTGGTGTCTAGAATGGTCGAGCGGGGTGGCCGAGCCCCGACCCCGCCCCTTTATAAGGAGAGGGAAGGGGGGATGGCATCCCGCATTCTTCTATCTTCTATCTCCTCCTGCTTCTGCTTCTTCCTCTCTCTCGCCATGGAGAAAGGGAATCCCGGCCCTTCGACGGTGGCGGCGAGGGTCGCCGCCCGACAGCGCGTCCCCCCTCCTCCTGAGCCTGTGGTGGTGGAGCCAGTCGTGAGGGGAAGGGGGAGAGGGCGAGACCGTGGGCGAAGCCATGGCAGAGGTCGTGGTGCTCGGGGAAGAGGAGGACGGGGCGGCGTGCCGGCCTCGCTCCTGCAAATGATGCCTTTCCCGACGGAGGGCCATGTTGAAGACCAGCCCTGCGAGTTCTTCATCAGGCTGCGCCGGGCTCCGCGTCGTCATCTTCGTCTCCCCGCCCCGTTTGCTCGGGTGATGGAGCGTGACCCGCCCCAGACCCTCAGGTTGCACATGAGGGGCTGTGGGAATGGGGGCACGCGGGTCGACGTCGACTTCCTGGCTCCTCGGGTCATGTACCTCCGCCGTGGATGGAAGACGTTCGCCCGCATCCATAGCCTGACGGCGGGGCTCGTCCTCTACTTCAAATTAATGAAGGACGACCTGCTCTCCATCAAGGTCTTCGGAGAGTTTGGAACTCGCCTAAAGTGCTACGTGGAGAGCTCCTCCGACGGAGACTCCGACGATGGAAGCTCTTCCTCGAGCGAGAGTGACAAGGAGGACAACGGGGCAGACGACGGGGACGAGTCCGACTAGGCGTCGGACGCCCCGCGCCTGGGCGGGTGCGGCAGCAGCAGCATCTGCACCTGGCCGCTCCTCCAGCGGGGTTTCGCCGGGGGAAGGGCCAGCTCCTTGAACTTCTCGGGGCTGTCTCCTTGGGCGGCTGGCGCCGGGAGGCTGCGGAAGAGGAAGAGGGCGGGCGGCAAGGCCGTCAACTCAGAGTACGCGGGCACCGACACCTTCATCGCGTATTGCCGGTCCTGCCGCCTCGTCTTCCAGCTCCTTTCCCAGCACCGTCATCACCGGCCCACCCTTGGGTAGTCACCGAGGTGTTCTCTTGGTGCTTTCTGCTGCTCGTAGCTCGCCTAGGCGCCCCTTTTGCCCTTCAGCCTTCTTGACCTGCCTCCTGAGGAGAGGGACAAGAAAGGGATTACGGGCATCTCATCTCTTTTTAGCTTGTAAGCCTTCGGGCCTTCGTTAAATTCAGAACTTGTAATCCCCTTGCTCATGTTTTTCATTCCTTATGAACTGTACCTGTATGGGATGTTTTTAATGAAAAAGGGATGTTTGCCGGGTTTTTCGTTCACGGGTAGGCCCCGTGACAAGGAGCGAATCCTTGTTACTATTCAAGATAAATGTTTTTCGCCCGGCAACATGCCTTGCCGCTCCCCTCACTTCGCTCGACCATTCTTGCGCTCTTGGCGGAGGCAGGGATGAAGTGGGCTTAGGCTCCTTGTTCTATCTCCTTGCCGCCGCGGCTACACCAAATCCGGACCCAGGAGGTAATCCTTAGGTATAGGAAAAAGGGGAGCACGGTAGCCTGGAGATAAAACGAGGTTTCACATGCCCCAGTTCCGTTCCGAAATGCATGACAGGGGATGAAAGACTTATCTGGATCTGCAGCCCCCGGCAACCTTGTCTTGCCGTGGTTGGATCCTTGTACTTGCAGCCCCCGGCAACTCTGGTTTTGCCGGGGTCAGGACGCCGGTCCATTCCCTTTCTTCCAAGTAGCTCAGCAGAAGTGCCCATGTGCCCTGCGAACCAAAGGAGGACAGAAAAGAACAGAGAGACGCGCGCTCGACCTCTAGGCTAGGGGTTAGTCGCTGCTAAGCACTATCAACCCTAACCAAAGAAGAGACTCGACATAGCATGCATGCTATAACTTAGGGCACCAGCACTTCATTTATTTATGCTCAGGGTCTGCGCCTGGCTTTGTACAGAGGGTTACATGCCTTGCCGGCAAAGCTCGTACAAAAGGTGGCTTGCCGAGGGGCCCAGCAAGCCGCGCCTTATGGGTAAAACTTGCGGAGATGCTCGATGTTCCAGAAATTACTCACTGGGACGGCATCTTCGGTCTCCAGGCGGACCGCGCCGGGCCTGGTGACTCGTATTACCTGATAAGGGCATTCCTACTTCGGCGTCAACTTGTTGGTATTCTTGGCCGACTGAACGCGCCGAAGAACAAGGTCGCCTTCCTCAAAGCTTCGGGCATGAACCTTGCGGCTATGGTAGCGGCGCAAGGATTGCTGGTAGCATGCTGCTCTCACAGCCGCCCGAAGACGATCCTCCTCAAGGAGCATTGCGTCATCTTGCCGCAACTGCTCTTGCTCAAGCTCATCATAAGCGAGCACTCGAGGTGACCCGTATATGAGTTCCGTGGGGAGAACTGCCTCTGCCCCATATACTAGGGCAAAGGGTGTCTGACTGGTGGCTCAAGTTGGCGTCGTCCGCTCTTGTGCAGCCTGTCAAAGGTCTTCGTTCTCAGGCCTCGCAACACTTGAGAATTCGCCCTCTCCGCTTGGCCGTTGCTCCGAGGGTGTGCCACGGAAGCAAAACAGACCTTGCTGCCGAGGTCTTGAATGTACTGCATGAAGGTGTGGCTTGTGAACTGCGTGCCGTTGTCGGTGATAATTCTGCTTGGCACACCAAAGCGGCAGACCAGTCCCTTGAAGAACTTGACGGCTGACTGTGCTGTCACTTTCTCACTGCTTCCACTTCCGGCCACTTTGTGAACTTGTCGATTGCGACGTACAAGTACTCAAAGCCCCCGACTGCACGGGGGAAGGGGCCTAGTATATCAAGCCCCCAGACCGGGAATGGCCAAGAGAGAGGGATTGTTTGAAGGGCTTGAGCTGGTTGATGAAGCTTCTTTGAATGGAACTGACACGCTTCACACTTGGTTACTAGTGTCGTCGCATCCTGGAGGGCGGTGGGCCAGAAGAAACCTTGCCGGAACGCCTTGCCGGCAAGGGCCCTCGACCCTATGTGGGAGCCACATATGCCTCCATGTATCTCTGCCAACAACTCCAGTCCTTCCTCCCGGGGGATGCACTTCAATTTCACACCGTTCGGCCTCCTCCTGTACAGGACGTCATCGACGAACTGGTACAGGGCAGACCGATGTGCTATTTTTTCTGCTTCTTCCTGCTCCTTAGGAAGCTCCCCTGTTTGGAGGAATCGGACGGTATGCTGTGCCCATGCCGAAGCCTGGGGCTTGACGGCAAGGACCAAAGGCATCTCTTCTGCCATGGGAGTGGCTGTCTCTACGGCCAGGGCTTGACGCCCTACCGGAGTCAGTTGCTCTTGGGCAGGCTCAGTGTGCCCGGCAACATCCTTGCCGGTCGTCCCAGGGGGCTCGGCGGGAAAGTACTTGCCGGGACCTGATTTCCTCCGCTTGTTCTGCCCCATTGATGGTTTGACGGAAGGCTGAGTTAACCGAAGCAAAAAGGTACCTTGTTCCACAGGTAGCTTGAATGCGGCATGCTTCAACAGGTAATCGGCGATGTCGTTCTCCGCTCAGGGAACGTGCTCTGCTTGGATACCGTCAAAGCGTTCCTCCAGCTTCCTCACTTCATCCACGTAGGCCTCCATCAATGGGCTCTGGTAATCCTTGTTGATCTGTCTGACAACAAGCTGCGAGTCACCCCTGACGATGAGCTTCTTAACCCCGAGGTCTGCCGCGATCCTGAGACCAGCAAGCAGTCCCTCGTACTCTGCAGTGTTGTTGGTGGACATCTTCCTGGGAAAGTGCATCTGGACCACGTACTTGAGGTGCTCTCCGGTGGGTGCGACGAGCAACACGCCGGCACCGGCGCCTTGCAGCGAGAAAGCCCCATCAAAGTACATGATCCAGTCGCGGTCTGCTTCCTTGGCGGGGAGAGCGGTCTCCTGGATTTCTTCGTCCGGCGTTGAGGTCCATTCTGCAATGAACTCCGCCAAGACTCTACTCTGGATTGTCGAGGTACTTTCAAACTTCAAACCAAAACTTGACAACTCCAAGGCCCATTCCACAATCCTTCCGGTTGCATCTGGGTTATGCAGTATCCGTTGCAACGGGAGGCGGGTGACGACAGTGATCTCGTGGGCTTGGAAGTAATGACGCAGCTTCCTCGAGGCCATAAGGAGGCCGAAGAGCAATTTTTGCACACCGGGGTACCTTGACCTAGCCCCCTGCAAGAGGGAGCTGACAAAGTAAACCGGGTGCTGCATCATCTTCTTCTTCTGCACCACCTCACCCGACTGCGCAGGCACTGCCTTGGTGGCGTCAGACCCTGCCGGGGGCCCTGCCTTGCCGGCACCAGGCCCTGCCGGGGGGATCTTTGGCTTGCCATCCGTTGGTTCTGTTGTCGCCACTGCCTCCTTGTCGACCTCCCTCTGCGCCACCAGTGCGGTGCTGACCACTTGTTTCGTTGCCGCTAGATACAGCAGCAACGGCTCTTGTGGTTTAGGCGCAACTAGTATTGGCGTGGAGGAAAGGTATTTCTTCAGATCCTGGAACGCCGCCTCGGCTTCTGGGGTCCACTCCATTGGGCCCGCCTTCTTCAAGATTTTGAAGAAGGGAAGGGCACGCTCGGCGGACTTGGAGATGAATCGGCTCATGGCGGCGACGCAGCCAGTGAGCCGACGCACATCTTTGATCCGCTTGGGCGCCTCAATCTGCTCAATAGCTTTGATTTTGTCTGGGTTCGCCTTGATCCCGCGCTGCGACACGAAGAACCCGAGAAGCTTGCCGGACGGAACACCGAAGACACACTTCTCAGGGTTCAACTTAAGGTTGATCTTGCGCAGGTTGGCAAATGTCTCTTCCAGATCTTGCACAAGAGTTGCCCCGTCCTTGGTTTTGACCACTATGTCATCCATGTATGCATCCATATTTCTATGGAGCTGGGGTTCAAAACCAATCTGGACTGCTCTTGCAAATGTCGAGCCAGCACTCTTCAACCCTAAAGGCATCCGTAAAAAGCAGTACGTACCACATGGGGTGATGAATGCCATCTTCTCTTCATCCTCTCTTGTCATGAAGATTTGGTGGTAGCCCGAGTAGGCGTCGAGGAATGATAACAGATCACACCCGGCCGTGGAGTCAACAATCTGGTCGATGCGCGGCAACGGGAAGGGGTCCTTAGGACAAGCCTTATTGATATATGTGTAATCAATACATAGCCTCCACTTCCCATTCGCCTTGCGCACCACTACCGGATTGGCCAACCACGTCTGGTGGAGCACTCCTCTCACCAAACCCGCCGCTTCCAATTTCCTGATCTCCTGTGTGATGAACTCCTGCCTCTCCAGCGCCTGCTTCCTGACCTTCTGCTTGACGGGCCGCGCATGAGGGCAGACAGTTAGGTGGTGCTCAATCACCTTCCTGGGAACACCGGGGATGCTGGATGCTTGCCATGCAAACACGTCAACATTTGCCCGCAGGAAGGTGACGAGCGTGCCTTCCTATTTGCTGTCGAGGGTGGAGCCTATGGTGAAGGCTCCTCCCGTGCCGTCCTCCCTGGCGGACACCTTCTTGGTCCGCGGTGGCTCAGCTCTGGACTTCTTGCTCTTGCCGGTAGAGCTCTCTGGCACGTCCTCGACGGTAGTGCAACACTCCGAAGAGGTGTGCTTGCCAGAGTGGGTGTGAGAGGTCTTGCCGGGCTTCTTCTTCCCTCCCAGGCCTTCAGCGGCAGGGGCAGGTGCCTTGACGGCAGCTGCTGCAACTGCTTCCCGGTAGAGTTGGTCGCCGCAAATCAGCGCGTCCTTCTTGTCGGAGGGGACGGAGATGATGGTCAACGGCCCGGGCATCTTTAGCATGTTGTAGGCGTAGTGTCATGCCGCCATGAACTTGGCTAGTGCAGGGCGGCCGAGGATCCCGTTGTAGGGCAAGGGGATCTCGGCCAAGTCGAAGATGATCCTCTCCGTCCTGTAGTTCAACTCTCCTCCAAACGTCACGGGTAGTGTGACCTTCCCCTTCGGCTGGCTCCTCCCCGGATTGACCCCTTGAAACGTGCCTGTTTCCTCGAGGTCTCCATCAGGAATTTGCAGCCTTTTGATCACGACGGGCGAGATCAAGTTCAGGCCGGCCCCACCCTCAACCAACATCTTGTTCACCTCGAGGTTGCGTATCGTTGGTGAGACCAACAATGGCAAACACCCGACCGCGGTTGTGCGGTCAGGGTGGTCCTCGGCGTCAAAGATGAGGGGCGTGCTGGACCACTTCAGCGGCTTTTGAGCGTCGAACGACAGCTTCGCTGCTGTAATCTCACGCGCCCATTGCTTGAGCTGGCGGTGAGAAGTATGCAGCGAGGCGCCACCATCGAGGCACATGGCCTCCGTAGCCTTCTGGAACTCTTGCTCACCGGAATTGTCGTCCTTGTCGTGATCATCGTCTTCTTGTTTCTTTTCACGGCCCCGGGCGGGCCTCTCTTGCTGGTTGTCCTTGCCGGGGCGGCTTCCTTGGCCGCCACGCTTCTTGCCGGATCCCTCGGCACCGTCCTGACCCTACTCCTTGTCCCGCCTTTCATACTCGGCCTTTTGCTTTTCAGCAAGCAGCTCGACTTGTCGGCAGTCCTGGAGATCGTGGCCCTTGGTGCGGTGGATCTTGCAGTACTGCTTGCCGGAGCCCCCTGGCTTATCGGCAGCTGCTAAGGCCCGTCAGGCGGCGCATCCGGCGATCTCCTTGCCGGGGCCGTCTGCCTTGACCTTCTTGGCAGCGCTGGTGTCGTCAGACCCCTCGACGGCAAGTACGGCCTTGCCCTTGCGTTTCTTGTTGTAACGCCGGCCCTTCTTCGTCGGGGTGGCGGCGTCTTTGTCGGTAGAGTCGGTTTCCGCACCCGCGTCTTCGCCGGGGTACTTCCTTCCCTCTTCAGCCCGGGCGCATCTATCGGCCAGAACGTAGAGCTTGGCCACATCCTTAACCTTGGTCATCGCCAGCTCTTCGTGCATCTTGCGGTTGCGCACGTTCTGATGGAACGCATTGATCACAGCGGCGGGATGAACGTCGGGGATGTTGTACTGCACCCGGCTGAATCTCTGGATGTACTTGCGCAGGGGTTCCCCTTCCTTCTGGGGAATGATATGCAGATCACTAGCCTGGCCATGAGCTTGGTGGCCTCCCGTGAAGGCACCAACGAACTCATGGCATAGATCCGACCAAGAAGAAATGGAGTCCGCCGGCAAGTGCATCAACCAAGACATAACATTGGGCTTCAGCGCCAGCGAGAAATAATTGGCAAGCACCTTGTCGTCGCGAGCTCCGGCAGCCTGCATCGCGATGGTGTAGATGCAAAGGAACTAAGACGGATGGGTCTTGCCAGTGTACTTCTCGCCGACGTCGGGCTTGAACGTGCGGTGGGATGGCCACTGGAACTGCCACAGCTCGTGGGTAAAGGCCGGGCAGCCCACCTCGTAAGGTAGGCCGCCGGAGCCCCCCAGTGCTAGGTGGTCCATAGCGGGTCCCGCCCGCTTGTCCGACTGGTGGCGTGTATCGCGCCGGCGCTCGATAGTGGTTCGAGCATCTTCGTGAGCTCGTTGTCGAAGAACTTGGCGCTGGTCACGATGGGTCTGCGGGTCGGATGATGCTATAGAGATGTTATCACAAGCGTCGTCACGACGGGCCGACGCCCGCGGCGGCTGGCGAGGAGGAGGAGCGTGCACCGTGGCCGGGGCACCCCCGGCCCTCCCAGCACTGGCATGTGGTGGCTCGGTGGAGCGCCGGCCCGAGGGTCCCGCCGGTCGCGGATCGTCTTTGTTTGCGACGGCGACGAGGCTCCGGGTGGTGGCTCTCCACTCGTCGAGCTTCTCCACAGCAGGAGGGAAGTCGAGGAGTAGCTGCGCGCGCGACAAAGCTTCTGCTGGCGTGGGTGGCGGCGATAGCTGCGTGGACCGTGGCGCGCTTCGACTTCTAACCACGTTAGAAGGAGCTCCATCACGACCCAGCGGCTGCGCGCCATTTTTGCCAGCACTTCGGCCGGCATGCTGAACTCCTTCATCCTGCGGACGACGCACAGGGCTCTTCCCACGGCGGTGCCCAGGGTCACCGGCGTGGTGACGCTACTCGTCGCGCACACCATGGGAAGAGCGCATAGTGGTTGTCGGCGTGGGCGTCTTGGAGGTTGCTGCGCCGCCCATGGGTGGCACAACGACACTTCTAGAGGGCCCCGCGCCGCCTGCGGGGGGTCTAGCCCCATCTTTAGACTTGGTGATGTGCGGCCCATTGCCTGGCGCGTGAACGGCGCCGCTCGCCAGGCTCTGACTGCCAGGGCAATGCCGGTGCTCGCGGACCGCGGCTCGGGTTCTGTCCGCGACCGGGCCGCTACTCGCCCGTACTGGCACGGGCCGATCGCCATGGCCGTCTTCTTCTTGGGAGCCATGGTGATGAAGAGACGCTAGCCTAGCTACTAGACAAGATTCTCACAATTGCTTCCCCTACCTGGCGCGCCAAAGATGTCGGTGTGGAACGACACCTATGGGATCACAAGAATCCCTACTACGGTTGCCGGGGCGCAGGGTTGCGAGAAGAGCTGGATTAGTAGTCAGCACAAGGATCGTTTACCCAGGTTCGGGCCGCGAAGACGCGTAAAACCCTAGTCCTGCTTTGATGGGTGTATTTCAGAGAGTTCTTGAGCTCTCGAACTAGGTATGGTGGGGTGCGTGGTTCCAAAGAGCCGAATCCTTTTCTAGTATGCCATGGGCCTCCTTTTATAGTCGAAAGGGGCTGCCACAGTGGCATACAGTAGGTGGAAAGGGGTACAGTATTGCGAGCTTATCGCTCGTATTACAGGACAAGACGCATTTAATGTGCTACTGAGGTGTCCCCTTGCTTTATCGGGGACGGGGGCGAGGCCTGTCCCGTCCGTCACTGCTCCTCCTCGCTTCGACACGCGCCCTGGCCAGCGATGCGTGCGGCGCCATGTAGGCAGGCAGGCAGCTGAGGTGGCGCGGTGGTGGAGCCTTCACGAATATCTGCATGCCGCCATGTAGGCGCTTGATGAGTTGGCCTGGGAGCTGCATGTTGCCACGCAGGTGCCTACTCAGCTGGTTGAGCTGGCAGCTGCATGCGAACGGCGGCGGTGATTTGGTTGGTGCGGGCCTGGCAGTGGCCCTGCTGGCATCCTCGGTGAGAGCCTTGCCGGGTGGCCCGGCAAGGGTCTTGCCGTGGCGCGCTGTCATCCCCGGCAAGGATCTTGCCGGGGTCTTGTGGCTCTCCTCGGCAAAGATCTTGCCGAGGACCGTTGTCTTTTAATCCTCATTTGATCTTGAATATTCCTTGTCTTCACAAAGATCTGCATGCCACCATGGAGGTGCCTCCCGAGCCCTAGTTCCAACGTGGTTGGTTGAGTTGGAGCCCGTGGGCTCGAGGGTGGCTCACTCCGCTGGCGTGGGCGAGCCGCCCCGGCAAGGGCTTGCCGGGGCCGCTGAGGCTGCCCCCGGCAAGGATCTTGCCGGGGGAACCCGCTTCGCCTCTCTGCTTCTTTGTGGTCTCGGTCTTGGCGTTGCTCTGGCTGTCTTGGGCTTCGGTTTTACCTTGGTTCACCTCCCCTGTTCTGCTTGGTGTGGCCGCGGGCGCGGCTCCGACTGTCCGTGCACAGGTAAAGGGGTACAAAGGTGCGCCCCCTCTTTTGTACATCGACACTGCGCCCCCTACCTGGCGCGCCAAAGATGTCGGTGGGAACGACACCTATGGGATCACTGGAATCCCTTCTACGGTTGGCAGGCGCGGGGTTGTGAGAAGAGCAGGTCCAGGAGTTAGCACAAAGATCGTTTACCCAGGTTCGGGCTGCAAGGATGCGTAATACCCTAGTCCTGCTTTGGTGGATGTATTGAGTGTTCTTGAGCTTTCGAACTAGCTACGGTGGCTGCGTAGTTCCAAAGAGCCGAATCCCCCTCCAGTATGCCTCGGGCCTCCTTTTATAGTCGAAAAGGGGTTGCCACAGTGGCACACAGGAGGTGGAAAGGTGCACAGTGCGCGAGCTTATCGCCCGGCATTATGGGACAAAGTGCATTAAATGTGCTACTTAGGTGTCCATTAGCTTTATCAGGGAGGGGAACGAGGCCCGTCCCGTCCGTCGCCGCTCCGTCTCGCTTCGACACGCGCCCAGGCCAGCGATGCGTGCAGTGCCATGTAGGCAAGCAGGCTGCTGAGGTGGCGCGGTGGCAGGGTCTTCACGAAGATCTGCATGCCACCACGCAGGTGCTTGCTGAGTTGGTCTGGAAGCCGCGTGTTGCCACGCAGGTGCCTACCCGGCTGGTTGGGCTGTCAGCTGCATGCGAATGGGGGCGGAGCCTTGGCTGGTGCGGGCCTGGCAGTGGCCCTGCTAGCGCCCTCGGCAAGGGCCTTGTCGGGGGCCCGGCAAGGGTCTTGCCGTGGCATTGCAGTCGTCCCCGGGAAGACGCTTTCCTGGGGTCTTGTGGATTTCCTTTGCGAGGATCCCGCCGAGGGTCATCGTCTTCTGATCCTCATCTGATCTTGTGTGTTTATGATCTTGACAAAGATCTGCATGCCACCACGGAGGTGCCTTCCGAGCCCTGGTTCCAATGTAGTTGGTGGGGTTGGAAACCGTGGGTCAAGGGAGGCTCAGTCTGTTGGCATCGGGCAGGCTGCCCCGGCAAGGCCCTTGCCGGGGCTGCGGAGGCTGCGTCGTCAAGAACCTTGCCGAGGGAGTCTACCTTGCCTTCTTGCCCTCTTGTGTTCCTAGTCTTGGCGTTGCCTTGGCTGTCTTGTGCTTTGGCTTCTTTCTAGTTTCCCTCCTCTGCCCTGCTTAGCGTGACCGTGGGCGCGGTTCTGACTGTCCGTGCACAAGTAGAGGGGTACAAAGGAGTGCCCCTACTTTTGTACACTGACATTCTCAATCATATGAATATAAATTTGCAGTGTGACTGAATGAAAGATATGGTTTGACCGAACTTGCGTTTTTCTCTCTTAATGTACAGACTTATCAAACGATTTTCTTTTGAAAAAAACCTCAGTGGTTTTTAAATATAAAACACTCATCGCAAACGTTTTAGTTAGAACACCCGTATGCAAACCGATAGTTTCCCCAGGAAGCCAAGGGAAAATGTGCCGAGCAGGATTTCTGCATCCCTTCAACACAAACGGTTGTTTTGCATGACCCGTGTGCAACCACGTACGAACAATTGGGTAAGATTTGCATATCTGTCATTTTGGATATGTTGCCATTTGTCAAACTAGAAAGATTGACATTTGTTTATCTAGTAACATTGCCATTTGTTAACCTTGTAACACTGCGATTTGTCAAAATATGCAGCTAAAAATCACTAGCACTATCTAATTTTTGCAACTAAAATCACTAGCACTGTTCATATGGACACCACTAGCAGGCGTGAGTTGATGGACACATATGCAAATGTACCATTGATTACATACAACAAGTCATCAACCCACAACGACAACGAGGATACACGTTGGATTATAGATCATTTCCAACAAAACATTCTAGTAAAGTTTTTTCTCACACAACAAATCACAAAGTGATGAAATGAACTTTAGCTCAACCACTCGTCGGCGTTGGAAACGCTTGCTTTGAACCAGAAGTGATTTTCTGGGAAGGGCCAGCTACTGCCAATCTCAAGACGAACGCAGGACTGATCATCCAGGCTGAAGCGGCCTATGTCAGGACCCGTATTGGGACGGTAGGGAAGCATAACAATGTCTGAGGTATAGATACAGTTGCTTCTCATAAATGGTAGTAACGTTGTGTCAACAGCAGCTGGATCGCCTTCCACCATCATTGGATAGTTTCGTCCAAGGAAGAGCGAGTTTCTTCCAAGACTTTCAATACTGAACCAGGGCGAAGGTGTTGGCGCTAGTACACTAGTATCCATCCCTAATACCCTGGAACGGATGTTGGAATAGGTCCGGAGAGTGCAACCATGCGAGACAACACCTGCTTCCTTAGTAACATCAGCAGTGTCTTGTATGCAGACAAGAAGAGGTGATCCATCGGAATAAGTTGCCAGGCGCCACTGAGTATATGGGTCCTGCTCGTCCTCATGCTCGTGATCATTAGCATCGTCATCTCCCCCTTGGTTATAAATTTTTTCAATTATAGGTGGTGGAATTTTCACAGGACCTTGGAAACACAAGAAGGTTAATTAGTAAAGGGAAACTAGCTAACCCGCATGCATGTGGATGAAACAATTATAATTATAGTGGAAGACAAACGTACCTTAAGCATCAGGATTCCATGCAAAAACAGTGCCATGAGTGGTGGCAGCAAACACAAGATCCTCATATTGAATTGCATCACAGTACTCATCCGTGTACAGAAATTGATTTTTGAGCAATATCCATCGAGGCGTGGAAGTAAGGACGGCAACAAGCTTGTCGAAGATAGCAACAACTTCATAGTTCGTGTAATCCCAAGAGCGGTTGGGAACTCAACAAATTGCTATCTTCCGTAGACGACAGTCACCATGATCGTATTTGAACTCACATAGAATACCGGTGTACTCAACCTCTGGGAAGTCGTCTGAGATTTTTGGAAGTGGAACCCGGTGACGAGTGTACACATTCACAAGTTCCCACTCACAAATATACCCAATATAAACAACCCAATCTCCATTTACGCCTGCCCAAGCCTTGCCCTCAAGTGATGGCATCTTAACATCATACATATCATTATCAAGCGGCATAAACTTGCACAAGGCGAGGCTTCCCTCGTCCCCGCGCCAGTCAGCAGGGTCATGACAAATAAGATAGGGGAGCTCAAACCGCTCCTGGACCCTTGGGTTCCTTGTAATGATGTTATTAGTTGAGTTGAGAATGGTCTTGAACGAACCTGCCATGCTAGCCGACGTGATGACCTTGCACCGATCAATGAGTTCCTCCACCACGTCATCTTTCAGATCAGGGCAAGAATAACGGGGTCATTTCCGGCCTGTTCCCTCCATGGAGAAGATGATCGAACAATGGTAGAAGGAAGGGTGAAGGCAAATGGAGGGAGGAAGAGCGTGCGACAGCAGTTCCAAATCGAGAGGGAAAGGCGAAGAGGCGGTGGACGGTTGCCACGGTACACGAAGAGGCACCTGGGGAGCGAACGGTTGCCACAGAGGTCACACACTGACGACAAGGGCCGAGTGAACCGCATGGGTATATCACACACACCTTGATCTGGCTGACCGTTTCTTTTGTGTTGCCTAATCACAAACAGTTCATCCGAGTGAACCGTATGCTGTATATCGCACACACCTTCATCTGGCTGCCCGTTTCTTTTGTGTTGCTTAATCACAAACAGTTCATCCGAGTGAACCGTGTGCTATGTATCGCACGCCCCTTCATCTGGCTACCCGTTTCTTTTGTTCCTCCTCGTCGCAAACAGTTAACTGAACTGAACCGTATGCCCTTCATCGCACACGCAACTAAAATCTGAACCGTGTTTGATGCATCAGTCATCGCAGACGTTTTATACATTTTGACGGTTTTCATACACCACCATTTGCGATTATTGCATCGCACATAGTTTTTTGAAGGGTCTCTGATCATAGTGTCGCGTTAGCAGCATCCTGCAGTAGTGTATGCATACGGATTTTGTGAGCAAACAATTTATGGGAGCAAGAATCAACTAGCATAGGAAGGCAAAACAAGCATAACTTCAAGATTTTCAACACATAGAGAGGAAACTTGACATTATTGCAATATGTAAAAGCACATGTTCCCCTCTCATAATAATTTTCAGTAGCATCATGAATGAATTCAACAATATAACTATCACATAAAGCATTATTTTCATGATCCACAAGCATAGAAATTTTATTACTCTCCACATAAGCAAAATTATTCTCATGAATAGTAGTGGGAGCAAACTCAACAAAATAACTATCATGTGAGGCATAATCCAATTGAAAATTAAAATCATGATGACAAGTTTCATGGTTATCATTATTCTTTATAGCATACATGTCATCACAATAATCATCATAGATAGCAACTTTGTTCTCATAATCAATTGAACCTCTTCCAAAATAGTGGATTCATCACTAAATAAACTCATGACCTCTCAAAATCCACTTTCATAATTATTACAATAAGATTCAACACGCTCCAAAATAGTGGGATCATTATTTCCTAGAGTTGACACTCTTTCAAACCCACTTTCATCAACATAATCATCATAAATAGGAGGCATGCTATCATCATAATAACTTTTCTCATCAAAACTTGGGGGACAAAAAATATCATCTTCATCAAACATAGAATCCCCAAGCATATGCCTTTGCATATCATTAGAATCATGAATATTCAAAGAATTCATACTAACAACATTGCAATCATGCTCATCATTCAAAGATTTAGTTCCGAACATTTTGTTGACTTCTTCTTCTAACACTTTGGCATAATTTTCCTTTCCATAATTTTCACGAAAAACATTATAAAGATGATGTATATGAGGCAACCTTAATTCCATTTTTTGTAGTTTTATTTTATAGACTAAACTAGTGATAAAACAAGAAACTAAAAGATTCAATTGCAAGATCTAAAGATATACCTTCAAGCACTAACCTCCCCAGCAACAACGCCAGAAAAGAGCTTGATGTCTACTACACAACCTTCTTCTTGTAGACTCGTGTTGGGCCTCCAAGCGCAGAGTTTTGTAGGATAGTAGCAATTTTCCCTCAAGTGGATGACCTAAGGTTTATCAATCCGTGGGAGGCATAGGATGAAGATGGTCTCTCTCAAACAACCCTGCAACCAAATAACAAAGAGTCTCTTGTGTCCCCAACACACCCAATACAATGTAAATTGTATAGGTGCACTAGTTCGGCGAAGAGATGGTGATACACATGTAATATGGATGGTAGATATAGGTTTTTGTAATCTGAAAATATAAATACAGCAAGGTAACTAGTAACAAAAGTGAGCAAAAATAGTATTGCAATTCTTGAAAACAAGGCCTAGGGTTCATACTTTCACTAGTGCAAATTCTCTCAACAATGATAACATAATTGGATCATATAACAATCCCTCAATGTGCAACAAAGAATCACTCCAAAGTTTCTATCGGAGAACGTAGGACGAAAACATGCATCAACCCCTATGCATAGATTACCCCAATGTCACCTCGGGAATCCGCGAGTTGAGTGCCGAAACATATATCAAGTGAATCAATAGAACATCCCATTGTCACCACGGATATCCCATCGCAAGACATACATCAAGTGTTATCAAATCCAATACTCAATCCAACATAAAACTCAGAGAGCAAGACTCAAGTCATCACAAGAAGGTAGAGAGGGAGAAACACCATATGATCCAACTATAATAACAAAGCTCGCGGTACATCAAGATCGTGCCAAATCAAGAACGCGCGAGAGAGATCAAACACATAGCTATTGGTACATAACCTCAACCCCGAGGGTGAACTACTCCATCCTTGTCATGGAGACCGCCGGGATGATGAAGATGGCTTCCAATGATGATTTCCCCCTCCGGCAGGGTGCCGGAACGGGCTCCCGATTGGTTTTTCATGGCTACAGAGGCTTACGGCGGCGAACTTCCGATCTAGGGTTCTTTTTAGAGGTTTCTATATTTATAAGATCTTTTGGCGTCGGAAACAAGTCAAGGAGGTGCCCGAGGGGGCCACAAGCCCTCAGGGTGCACCCAGGGGGGTAGGGTGCGCCCCTTGGCTTGTGGACTCCTCGGGACTCTTCTGGTCCAGCTCTAGTGCTTCGGGGGTCTCTTTTGGTCCATAAAAAATCAACGTAAATTTTCAGCCCATTCCGAGAACTTTTATTTCTGCACAAAAATGACACCACGGTAGTTCTGCTGAAAACAGCATTAGTCCGGGTTAGTTCTAATAAAATCATACCGAAACCGTATAAAATTGTCGTAAACATGGCATGAATACTTCATAAATTATAGATACGTGGGAGACGTATCAACCCCAACAAGTGGAAGGCGATGAAGATCTGGCCCGCCTCTCAGTCTTTAGCTGATCTGGAAGCCACTAACATCCCCCTTCACCTCCATGCTCTCTTCTCCGGCTTGCTTCCGCCATTTTCGGATTTCTTCAATGCCGTGCTCACGCACTACCAGATCCACATATTGCATCTTGACCCCCGGTCCATCATCCTCCTCTCCGCCTTCGTGTTCTTGTGTGAGGCCTTCGTGGGCATCGCCCCGTCCATGGCTCTGCTCCACCACTTATTCTCTCTTCAGATGGCCGCCGGCGAGCAGCGCTCGGGGTGTGTGTCATTCCGAGCGGCGGACGCGACGGCGGGCAAGGGTATCGACATCGAGCTTCATTCGAACGTGGAGGGATTTCAGAGGCAATGGGTGTATGTTGACGCCACCATGTACAGCCCCCTGCTCCAGACTTCGACGGCCTCCACGGAGCCGAGCTCCGGCTGGGAGCACGTGAAGCTTGTTGACCTGTGGCTCCTGCGAGTTATGGCCAGGCTGGCCGACCTAAGGAAGGCGGGCGTGACGATGGCGATGGGAGTTCGTCCGGCGGCGAATCGCTCCCCTCCAGCGCCATTCCCACCCAATGTGGGCCTTCACCAGCTGCGAGGACACCATGAGGCTCCAGGAGTCTTCCCTTCCTTCCAGCGCGCTACGCGGGGTACTTCGCCTCCTGACTGGCGGAGAGGCTACCGCGCTCCCTCAGGGAGGGCTCCCCCTGTACAACTATCCGAACGGGGGCAACATTGCCAAGGCGATGCCGCGCTTCGACGAGTGGGGGATGTTCCCCAAAGGTCACAAGGGGCCTCACGGTAACCCCCTCCTGGTGGCACCTGATGCTGGGGGTCCTGAGGATGAATCCCTCAGAGCGGCCATGGAGGAGCATGCCGGGGCGCCTGCCCCACAACAGCCCGGCCTCGCGGCCCCGGTCGGTGGGGAAGTCGCTCCTACCGAGGGCGTGACCACCGCCCAAGCGCGGGGGACCACTCGCCGGACTCCGGCGCATCGGTTTCCGGCTTCTGCGCTCCCCGAAGGAGGGGGAAGTAGAAGCACGATGGCCGCACCAGTTTAGCCCCGCGAGTTGTGAAGAAGAGGAAATGGATCGCCACGGACGAGTAAGTCTCCTACTTTCCTTGACCTCTGCTCATCAAGCCCTCCTAAGCCCCCATTTCTCAGGTCTTCATCAGGCGAATGGGGAAAGGAGCTCCTGGCGCCACCCTCCGGAGCGCCAGAGCGCCCAGCGGCCGAGCTTGCACCCACTAGAAAGACCGTGCCCCTCCTGAGGCGACCCTTGGTGGCTCGCATCCCTGAGGCCCCTGCGTCCTCCAACAAGGGCAGCGTTAATCTTACATGGGTGGCGCCACTGCTCATCCCATTGTCACCTGGCGATGCTTGGTGTCGCCATG
Organism: Triticum aestivum; assembly: GCF_018294505.1. Lineage (NCBI taxonomy): Eukaryota > Viridiplantae > Streptophyta > Magnoliopsida > Poales > Poaceae > Triticum > Triticum aestivum. Next base: position 356,440,342 of record NC_057805.1, read on the forward strand.
AGCTGATGAGCAGCCTGATATCGGGCTCGCGCAGGGCCACGCCTCAGACCATGGAAGTGGGAGCCAAGCCGGTTGGTCCCGGGTTCCTGCCCGATGTTGCCGGACCTTCCGGAGACTCAGCTGCGGCCGGGGGCTTGGAGCAGGTCCCTGGCCAAGCGGTGGACCTCGCGCGCGGCCTGGTGCCGCTCGGCATGGCCTTCTTCAAGACACGAGGGGCGCGCTAGACCGGCTCGAGGCCGAGCTTGGCGACGTCGACGCCCACCTCGAAGTCGAGCACCAACGCCTGGCGCGCGAGTGGCGCCGGCTCAAAGTAGCTGTCAACTTCAGCCACCTCCAGCACGAAGCCACCCCCTCAAAGGACGTCGCGTCCTCTGCCGCGGCCAAAGAAGCCCGCGACTGCGCCTTCGAAGAGGCTGAGGCCGTTGACCGGCGGCGCGAGGCCGCCGAGAGGCGCGAGCAGGAGCTCGTGGCTTCCGTTGCGATCCTGGAGCGGCAAGCCCAGGAGCACGGGATCACCATGCCCATCCCCACGAAGGGGTTGCCGAACCACGAAGTGGAGCTCCACGCCCTAGGGGAGGCGTTGGAGCTGGTGGCGTCGGAGCAGGACTTGGAGCACGACCGACTGGAGACGATGGAGCGCTAAGTGATGACCACCGGGGTCGCCCTAGCCTCCTGGGAGGCGAGGGTCCAGGATGAGGTCGGGGAGAGGTCGCGGGGGTCCGCCGGGTCCTGAGCTGCATCTGCAACGAGAGCGTCTCCAGCCCGCTTGTTTCTGATGACGCCGACTACCTCAGCTTCTTCACCAAGATCGTGGAGCGTCTCGAAGGGGGGGGGGGCTTGAGAAGGTACGCCAGCTCGCTGAAGAGAAGGGCCATGACCTTCTCGCGCGAGCGTCCTCACATGTCTTCAGTCACCTTCTTCGCTTTGACCCTGACTTTGACTTCTAGGCCATGATAGCCCCCGTGCCCGAGGTGATTCAGGGCACCCTGGGAGATTGGGTGGAGGACCACGTGGATGACCTGATCGCGGAGTTCACTCCCATAGGTGGCGGGGGCCAGCCTGAGGTCGAGGGACGTGGGGCTGATGGCAATGATGACGATAGCAGTGATGGCGACAACGTGTCTCCCTAGGTTGTCCTTTTCCTGTTTGCCTATCAAGGGTTTGAATATGACCCCGCGGGGATGTAAAAGTACTTTGGAAGAAACTCCCTTATGATGTATGAAGTAACATTGTACTCCCTTAGGCCGCCTTCCCGTTGCTTATTGTGCGCCTGCAGCCCCTGAGCAGGGGTGGATCGTTACTGTTACACCAGGTTGTGGTGCCCGGCCAGGGCCAGGAGATGGATGCTCGTCAGGGACCTCGGGCAACGTGCGCCTATTGGCTTGCTTGAGAGCGTCGCGCGAGGACTCGGGCACCAAGGCCTTGGTGAGGTGTGCGTAGAGGCAGGCCCGCGGCTGTTGAGGCTTGGGCCCTCAGGGGGCCCTCGACGCCCTTGGGGCTGGCCCAAGCGTACACACCGTGCCCAGCCCCCGCTCGCGGGACGCGCGGGAGGGAACAACTGGCAGCTACCACTCCTCCTAAAAACGAGATTTAAGAAAGAAAACACTGCAAGGAGAAAAATTCCCACCCCTTTTGGATAAAGATGCGAGAACTTCAAACTTCATTTCATGAAATAGCAAATTTGGCTACAAAAGAGGGCGAAAAACAGTTGCGTCTGACGCCTATACTAGTCTTCCCACCAGCGCAGAGCATGGGGCCTCCACTTGGGCATAGTCGCTGTTCGACCGTGTCGTCCTCCAGCGCAGAGCATGGGGCTTCCACTTGGGCATGGGTGGGAGCTCCCGTGAGGCCGTGGAGCGGCGCACCGGGAGACTCCGGGGCATGTACAACCCCACTCATTATTATGTGAGAGTGTCACGGGTAGGGCCTATGGAGGTGCAGGGTGCTCCATGCCACTCGGACGGGGACCCCGTACCTTGTCTCCAGGCATGCAGCGGTAGGCCTGGTGATGCGGACGACCCTGAACGGGCCCTTCTGCATGGACAAGAGCTCAAGGATGCCCTCTCTGGGAAGGACCCGCTTCAGGAGAGGGTCTCCGACCTCGAAGATATGGAGGCAGACGCCCCGCGGTAGCGCCTTGCGGCACGGGGAAGGCCTGGCATCGGGCTCTCTTGCCGAGCGTGAGGCTGCTCCTCCCGTGCGGCATCCTGACGCGCCTCGTCGGATGCCGGGATCCGCGGGGGGCCATACCCGATCTCGGGCAGGTGGGCTTCCGCGGCCCCACAGTCAAGGAAGAACGGGGCCTCGCGGGCATCTCAATCGTGGTGGCTCGGATGAACGACGACATGGGCCGTGGCTTGCTGAGCCAACCCTCGCCGCGAGCTTCCAGGTTCCTCCTGAGCCCTCTGGCCTTGGGGCCCCTGAGGGCTCCACACTAGCATGCTCGGTCTGGCCATTGCTCCGCGGGTGCGTCACCAAAGCATGATGTACCTGCGTTCCAAGGTTAGCACAATATGTTCTGATGAGATCGGTTGTAACTGGGGGTCATTGTTGGTAACGATGCGGTCGAGGGCACCGCATCGGCTCATGAGGGACCCTGGCCTTGCGAGACCTTGGTGAACTTGACAGCCGAAGCGGCGGGGATGGTGTGCATGGGCTCCACCTCCGCCCACTTGGTGAACTTGTCGACGGCAACACAGGGGTATCGGTAGCCGCTGACCGCTTGCGGGAACGGGCCTTGTCGGGTGGTTGGTGCGACATATGCCAAGGGATGGCTTATCATTGTGGGAGCCAATAAAACATCGCCGGTGCCCGGAAACGGGATGAGGCGAAGACATGCACGCCGGCGGATCTTACCCAGGTTCGGGGCTCTCCGAGGAGATAACACCCCTAGTCCTGCTCCGCGGGGTCTCCGCATGATCACTAGATCGAGAAAGGGTAGCTACAATCGCTCCTAGAGCTGTTTGGGATCAAGGGAGAAGAAGAACAAGGCTCGCTCTTGCTTCCCTCTATCTATGGTGTGTGTGCTATGCTTGGAAGCCAACTATGCTCAGAGGCCAACCCTTTGCATGGGTGCTCCGGGGGGTTTATATAGGCCTACCCCCCGGGGGTACAATGGTAATCCGGCTGGGCTCTGGTCCCAGCCGTCAGTGTCTACGCTCGCCGGCTTCTCCGCCGGCTGGTGGGTCCCGCCGGCTGGTGGGTCCCGCCGGCTGCCGGCTACTTGGTCGACAGGCCGGCCCCACCGCCTAGGGTCTTGTCGGCGGCTGCTTACTGTAGCCGCGCCTCTGATGACGAGGGCTTTGTTGAGGTAAGCGTGGCTACAGTGGGCCGCCTCGGGGGCTCTCACTGTAGCCTTACCTCGTCTTGTCTCCTTAATGGGGCTCCTGCTTCGAGGAAGGGAGTAGCCGGCTTCTGGAGGCCGGCTACGCTCTTGGCCGACTGGGAAAGGCCGGGCCGCCTTCTCGCCTCTCTCTGGCTGAAGGGGCCCGCCGCCCGCGGGCCGTACGGGAGTCGGTTGTGGGTGACGTCGAGGCCAGCATGGCTACAGTGCCGAGCCGCACGGGAGACGGCCGTCCCGTACGGCCTCCTGTAGCCATGCCCGCCTCGGGCTTTGGGGGTAGTGGGCCGCACTGTGGCCACACCCCGTCGTGTCGCCGTTATGTGGGAACAGCTTTGGTGGTTATGGTCTCAGCCGGCTCCTACGAGTCGGCGTCCTTCTTGGCCACCCCGTAGTCGTCCTGGGGAGGAGTTGGTGAGGCTGGGTCGCCTTCCGGGAGTCGGCTTCAGAGGTAGCCGGCCAGGGAAGGCGGCCCAATGCTCGGAGTGCTTGGAGGCCCGAAGGCCTGATAATTTTTTCAGAAGAACCAGGGGCAGTCGGTTAGGCTACCCGTGGCCATTTACTCCGACAGTAGTCCCCGAAGCTGATTGGGCTTCGAGGTGGAGTGGGGGTTGAGAAGCTCGATCAGCTTCCTATTGTGACAAGCCGGCAGCTGGGAGCCGGCCTTGGTCAGGTGCGCCGCCTGAGTCGAAATCTTCTGGAGTCGGAGGGCGGGAAGCCTGCCAGCCCACGCGCGTGACGGGACGTCGCCGCAGGGAGGGGGCCCGCCACGTCCGCGCCCCGGCCCAGGCGCGGATCCTTTGTATCCCGAAACCGCCCGCACGTTCCGTGCGGCAGTTTCGGCTCGCATTTATGCGCAATAATCACGAGACGTGGGGGGAGCGGGCGTAGTTAATCCCACGTCCCCCCCACGTCCGGCCTCTTCGGCCTCGTGAGGCTATAAGTAGGGGGAGGTGGAGGGCGGCAGGCCCTCGCACGCTCCTCCTACTTCCACCATCTTCTTCCTCTTGCCAGTTCTTGCGATAGCGCCTCGCCGCCGCGCTCTTCCACCGCACGCTCCTCCGCCGCCGTGCTAGCTTTCGCTATGCCTCCCACCGTAGAGCAGCTTGGCGGGGATTGGGACGGCTCCAACGTCCATGACGACCACGTCGACTTCCTCCGCGACACGCGGCGGCTGCCCAGCGCGGACAAAGTGGAGGTCCGCCTCGCGCCGGCGAAGGAAATCTCGCCGAGGCCGCAGGAGGGCGAGCGGGTGGTCTTCCGCTCGCACTTCTTGCGCGGCTTCGGCCTGCCAGTGAGCGCCTTCTTCTGCTCCTAGCTCGAATTCTATCAGCTCCAGCCGCACCATCTCACCCCCAACGCGGTGGTGCTGCTGTCCGCCTTCGTCACCCTGTGCGAGGGCTATCTCGGCGTCCTCCCCACCCTTGAGCTCTGGGGGGAGTTCTTCCAGTCGAAGCTGGGCACGCGCATTAAGGGCGTGCCGGCTCATACTGGCGCCTTCATCGCGTCGCGGAGATCGGCTGCCGACAACCCCTTCCCCGTCATCACGCTGATCCAATCGGTGAAGAAGTGGCAGAAGTCGTACTTCTACGTGCGAACATCGCCCCACGGGGCGACTACATCACCCTGCCGGCTTACGTAGCCGGCCCACCGGCGGGCAGGCTGCCCCAGTGGTCCTTCCGGGCTGTGACGCTGTCACCAGCGGGAAACGCCGCCATCGCCCGACTGCGGGTGATGGTCCAGTCGGAGGGCCTGACGGGGCCCGACCTTCTGGCCGCGTTCGTCACGCGCCGGGTTCTTCCGCTCCAGAGCCGGCCTCATCTGATCTGTCAGATGAGCGGCCAGCTCGATCCAAGCCGAATGTGCACCAAGGAGATGCCGCGCGAGGAGGTCGCCTACATGGTGAACTACCTTGCGAACTGCAAACTCACCGAAGAGTGGCAGTTCGGCAAGGAGCCGTATAGCCGAGCCAATCCGCCGCCTACGGTATGCTCTCCCTGTGTCTTTTTCTCTCTCTCTCAGCCTTGTTGCCGAGCATCTCTTGGCCGACTCTGACTTAGTCGGCTTGTTCTTCGACAGAGCCCTCTGCTTCGGCTGGCCGGTGGGTCAGACGCGGAGCGCCGCTTCGTCCCCGACCGGACCGAACATGACCTGGAGGACCCCGACCTGGGGGCGGTCCATATGGACGACGACGTCGAGCCAGGCGGAGGCCAAGCCGGCGGCGAAACAGGCGGCTCCGGGTTCACTGCCACCTTTGATGACTGGCCGGACGGCGATGAAGCCGAAGCCGTCCCGCGCAGCCAGCCGGCATCTGGACGCGGCGCGGGCTCCTCCGCCGCGTAGCCTGCTCGGGGTGGAGGTCAGAAGCGTCGCGCCGCCCAGGGCTTGTTCGGCAGCCGAACGAAGAAACCCAGAGGCGGGGCGGCAGCCACCAGGCGGGAGAAGGCGGCCGCGAAGGCGGCTCGTTTCCGCAAGGTGGTGAAGCAACCGCAGACCGTGTCGGCGTAAGTCCGAATCTTTCTTTGTGTACTCTCTTTCTTTCTTTTCTTTGGTGGTTCTTGAAACCTTTGTCTTTTTCTTCAACGATCAGAGCTCCGTTGTCACTTCAGCGGGCGGCTGCCGGCTCCGTCGTCGAGTCGCCAAGGGGCTCTGGGAGCACCACCCACCGCGTGGACCCCCGCGCCGACCTCCAGGAGGCGACGGAAAGGAACGCGCGGGAGGCGCGGGAGGAGCAGGAGGCACGGGAGGCGGAGGCACGGAAGGCGGCCGCCGCCGAGGCGGCACGGGAGGAGGAGGCGGCGAAGGCACTCGCCGAGGCCGCAGCCAGGGCCCAGGCAGAGGCTGAGGCCGCGGCGGCGGCGGGGGAGGTTTTGATGGTCACCCCGCTGCGCGTCATGGCGCCTGGGGACATGGAACCCTCGCCAGGGGGAGCCAGCGGCGACCAGCCGGGGCTGGGGGGAAGCGGCGACGACGTCGTCATCTTGGAGAAGGCGCCGGAGTCGACCCCGCGAACTGGGGCGGCCCAAGGCGGCCAGCCTGATCCGCCGCCTGCATAGTCGGCGGAGGGCGAGCCGGCCGCGGGGGCTGAGGTGGCGGTCCGGGTGCCGCCGAGCCGGCGCGCGGGGAAGGCCGCGTCAGAGCCACAGCCGGCCGTGGGCTCCAGCTCATCGGCCCGAGACGCGGAGGCGGCCAGCGCTACCTCGGGGTGGACGCCAGGCGGAGGGACAGCCGTAGTGAACGTGGCTGCACAAGACGTCCGGACCCGGCTCCAAAGCCAAGCCGCGGCACTGAGGCAGTTCACCGACGAGTTCCTCGCAACGCGGGCGGCCATCCGGGTTAGTACTCCCGTCTTGTTTCTTCTTGACTTTGCTTTTTTCTTGATCTTGATTTCTTCCGTGGGGGCGCGTCAGTGCACCCACTAGGTGTAGTCCCCGAGTTCCGAGCCGGCTGCTGAGCAGGCGGCTTGGAACTTCTTGGTGGATTTGCCTTTGCTATTTTTGTTCTCACTTCGGTCTTCTGTCCATCTTGCAGGACTACCACAACCTTCGAGCGGCCGCCTTCAACTCCCAGGCTCAGGAGCTGACTCAGAAGACCGCCGATCTTACTGAGAGCCGAGGTACGTGGTTTATTCATTATCTCATGTGGGGGCGCGTCAGCGCACCCACTGGGTGTAGTCCCCGAGATTCGGGCCGACTGCTGAGCAGTCGGGTCGGATCTTCCTTGACGATTTCTTACTGTTCTTCCTCTTCTTCCGACTTTGCAGCGGCCAACGCCAGTCTGAGGGCACAGCTGGGGGAGTCCCAGACTGCTCTTTGTGCCAAGGATGCCGAGCTCGCTGCCTTGGTGCAGGAGCGCGACCGCCTAGCCAAGAAGTTGGCCGACCAGGAAGAAAGCCACAAGGCGGCACTGAAGGCGGCGCAGGACCGCGAAGCCACTCTCCAGGCTGAGTTCGATATGGAGACGGCCGGCTGGGCTGAGGCCAGGCAGACTCTAGTCTCTGGCTATGGCCAGATCGAAGATCTGGTTGACGGTAAGCCGCCTACCCCTTCGTCCTTTCTTGCCGTCTGCCACTTTGGCTCGTTTTTCTAATTTTGGTGTTCTTTTCTTCCTTTGTTCTTCTTTCTTGCGCAGAGTATTTCCCTGGCTATTCTACTACCACCAACCAGACCATCGAGGCCCATCGCCAGGTGCGGAGGCAAGCCGGCTTTGAAATCTCGCCAACCGCCGGCCGCTCGCTGGAGGAACAGCTCCTGGCGATCCAGGCTCGCGTCCAGTCGGCTCACCGGCTGCTCCACCGACTTCAGCGTGCCGGGGCGCAGGTCTTGGCCGCCCTCTGGCCCGGCCAAGTGGTCCCTCGCACCCCCAGTCGGACCGCCGACTGGCTGGAGGTGGCAGTCGGCCGCTTCGAGGCTTGGAAGGCGTCGGCGGCTCACTCCGGTGCCAGGCGGGCGCTAGAGTTCGTCAAGGCCTGGTATCCCGGCCTGAGCCTGGACCAGCTGGCTACCTGGCGGCAGCAAGCCGACACGGAGCTGGAGCCGGCGCGGCTGGCCATCATTCGGCGGGCTTCGGCGATCACCGACTACACCGACACCAGCGTCTTCGCCCCCGAGGTGGACGACAATGGAGTCGCCCAGCCGGAAGAGTGGTTCGGGCTGGACCCGGCGTACGGTGAGGACTCGGCGGAGGAGATCGACTCTAGCGACGAGGGCGAAGAGGAGGAGGAGGAGGGTGAAGACGCCGAGCCGGCTGGTGGAGTAGCCGGCCAGCCTCAGTCTGACCGCGCCTCCAGCACTACGTCGCGCGCCTCCACGCCTCCTGCCGCAGGTGGTGGTCAAGCCGGGGCCCGCTAGTCGGCCACTCCTTCAGCCGGCGAGGCTGCCTTCACCGACCAGCTCGGCCTCCATGTCACGCCCTAGTCTGCCGTCTTTTGCTTTTCCTGTGTTGTTACTCTTTAGAACAATGTTTGGTTAAATTCGCAAAATTCCACCCACTGGGTGTATTCGAACTTATGTCTGTTGCCGGCCTGTTGGCGGCTTTATGTATATATATGACTTATGCATTTGGCCTTTCCTTGTACTTTTTGCTTTTTGTCCTTCTGCTTTTTCCTTTGCCGCCCTCCCTTGGTTGCCGCCTCCCCAGTCAAACAGTTGCTCTGCAATCTGTAGCCGGGGGAGTGCCTGGCCGATTGGGGAGGGGGAAGTACTTTAGCTCTGCTGGACTAAAGCTAAGTTTTTTAGGAAGCTAGCCAGCCGGCTGCTCTGGTAGCCGGCAGGCATGTTTGGAGGCCGTCTCTTTGCTATATAGGTTCGTTGTTCCTTAGCCGTTTTTCGTGTGGGCGTCCTTTCTGTCTTTCCTCTTGCTAGTCGGACAGTCAGTTCTTTGAGCTGCGACTTTCAACAAGAGAGGACTCGGGAGCCGGCGCACTACTTTTCTGACTTTAGGAAAAACTTTCGATATAGCTCAAGGCGGCCAGTCCCCGGGCCGACTAGTCGAACCCGGTGCCGGACAAAAATTCAAAATGTAATAATACATTCATGGATATGACACTCGTCATTCATAGATAAATAAAAGGCAGTCCCCGAGTACTGTTCGGGGGGCCTGTTGGTTTGTACTTAATACAAAAGGGGAGCGTGATACATACTGCTTTTCAGCTGTAAAATAGTCTTAGGAGGTTTGCGTTCCATGGTCGCTCCGACTCCTTGCCGGAGTCGTCTCTCTTGCGTGCTCTTGGTTTTTGCGCGTCGATCAAGTAGTAGGAGTCGTTGCCGAGTGCCTTGCTGACGACGAAGGGGCCTTCCCAAGGGGCCGAGAGCTTGTGCTGGCCGGCTGTTCGCTGGATCAGCCGGAGCACAAGGTCACCCTCTTGGAAGGATCTTGGCTTGACCTTGCGGTTGTAGTAGCGGCGCAGCCCTTGCTGGTAGATGGCGGACCGGCTGAGGGCTAACAGCCGGCCTTCTTCCAGTAGGTCGACACCGTCTTCTCTTGCTTCTTTGGCTTCCTCCTCCGTGTACATGGTGATTCGAGGCGAGTCGAACTCGATGTCTGTTGGGATGACAGCCTCGGCACCGTACACGAGGAAGAATGGAGTGAAGCCGGTTGACTTGTTGGGTGTAGTGCGCAGACTCCAGAGGACAACCGGTAGCTCTTCGAGCCAGCAGCCGGCCGATCGCTCCAGTGGTACAACCAGTCGGGGCTTGATGCCGGAGAGGATGAGTCCATTTGCTCGCTCGACCTGGCCGTTTGACTGCGGGTGGGCAACGGACGCTAAGTCCAGTCGGATGCCCTGCGTCGCGCAGAAACGTGCCAGTGCTCCTTTGGCGAAGTTCGTGCCGTTGTCGGTGATGATGCTGTGCGGCACGCCGTACCGAGTAGTGATGTCGGTGATGAATGTCACGGCAGTCGGCCCGTTCAGCTTCTTAATCGGTTTAGCTTCGATCCACTTTGTGAACTTGTCCACGGCGACCAGTAGATGTGTCAGGCTGCCGCGGGCTGTCTTGAAAGGGCCCACCATGTCCAGTCCCCAGACGGCAAAAGGCCAAGTAAGGGGAATGGTCTTGAGGGCAGAAGCCGGCAGGTGTTGCTTGGAACTAAAAACTTGACATCCTCTGCAGCTCTTGACTATTTCTTTAGCATCCTCCAAGGTAGTCGGCCAGAAGAAACCATGGCGGAAAGCCTTGGCCACAAGGGATCTTGAGGCTGCGTGGTGGCCGCATTCGCCTTGGTGGATGTCTTTGAGGATTGCCACTCCTTTTTCTGGCTCGACACAATGCTGGAAGACTCCAGTGACGCTGCGCTTCACAAGCTCTCTGTTGATTATTGTGTATGCTGCGGCTCGTCGTTGCACTAGTCTTGCTGAGATCTCATCAGCCGGCAGCTCTCTGCTGACTAGGAACTTGAGGATGGGTTGGGCCCATGAGGGAGCTGTGACTTCTTCTTCTGTTAATGTGGCCACCATGACTCGGCTGGGTGGGTTGGGTGTTGCATTGGGGTCGGCCACCGCTTCTTGTGCCGCTGCAGTCCCCGGGCCGACTGCTGCAGTCCCCGGGCCGGGTTCTGAAGTCCCCGGGCCGGGTGCGACTACGGTAGTCCCCGGGCCGGTTGTCGAAGTCCCCGTGCCGCCTGCGGGATTTCTCCAGTCGGATCCGACTATATCTGGCGCAGGCGGTACGAAAATGGAATCCGACTCTGGAGACGGCTTGATGGACGGCTTGAGGAGGCGCTGGAGGGAGACGCCAGTCGGTATGGCTTGTCGGGTGGAGCCGATCCGTGCTAGGGCATCTGCTTGGTCGTTGTCGGCCCTTGGCACGTGAAGGAACTCGCACCCTTCGAAGTATCCGCTTATCTGCTGGACGAGGAAACGATAGCTCGCCATGTTCGCGTCCTTGGCGTCCCAGTCGCCAGATGATTGCTGGACCACCAAGTCTGAGTCGCCGTAGCACAGGATCCGGCGTATACCAAGCTCTTTGGCTAGCCGGAGCCCGTGTACGAGCGCCTCGTACTCGGCGACGTTGTTGGAGGCGGCGAAGTGGATCTGCGGCGTGTACTTGAGCTTGTCACCTTTGGGAGAGGTGAGGACGATGCCGGCTCCCAAGCCGGTGCGCATCTTGGACCCGTCAAAGTGCATCCGCCAATGGGTAGAGTCGGGAGCCGGCGGTAAGTACTGGGTCTCGGCCCAGTCGACGAGGAAGTCGGCCAATGCTTGCGACTTGATGGCGGTGCGGGGTTGATAGAAGATCGTGTAGGGCGCCAAGGCAATGGCCCATTTGGCCACCCGGCTGGATGCATCCCGGCTGCCTATGATCTCGGCGAGCGGGGCAGTGCACACGACCGTGATGGGGTGCTCTTGGAAGTAGGGCTTCAATTTCTTGGCAGCGAAGCACACCCCATAGCACATCTTTTGGTAGTGCGGTTAGTTTTGCTTTGAGCTGGACAGTACTTCGCTGAGATAGTACACCGGCCTCTGGACCAGCTGGGCTCGGCCTTCCTCCGGGCGCTTGACCACAACAACAGTGCTGACGACTCGGCTAGTCGCGGCGATGTAGAGGAGCATGGGCTCCTTCTCAGTCGGCGCTACCAGGACAGGCGGAGTGGTCAACATTTTCTTCAACTCATGGAAGGCTTGGTCGGCTTGATCATTCCACTCAAAGTGAGTGGACTTCTTCATGAGTTGGTACAGGGGGAGAGCCTTTTCTCCTAGTCGGCTGATAAAACGATTCAGGGAGGCTAAGCAGCCAGTGAACTTCTGCACATCTCGCAGCTTGGTGGGAATCTCCATCCTCTCGATGGCCTTGATCTTGACGGGGTTGCACTCAATGCCGCGTTCGGAGACCAGGAAGCCTAGCAGCTGGCTGGCTGGCACTCCGAACACACACTTCTCGGGGTTGAGCTTGATTTGGAATCGGCGCAAGTTGGCAAATGTTTCTCTCAGGTCTTCCAGCAAGGTACCGCGCTTCTCTGTCTTCACCACAATGTCCTCTACGTAGACGTGGGCATTTCTGCCGAGTTGTTTCAAGAGACATTTCTGCATGCAACGCTGAAAAGTGGCACCGGCATTTCTCAAGCCGAATGTCATTGTCGGGTAGCAGAAAGCTCCAAAGGGTGTGATGAAGGTAGTCTTCAGGCGGTCAGCTGGGTCCAACTTGATCTGATGATACCCTGAGTATGCATCCAAAAAACTTAACAGCTCGCATCCGGCTGTGGAGTCTATCACTTGGTCAATCCGTGGCAGGGCAAACGGATCCTTTGGGCAGGCCTTGTTCAGACTAGTGTAGTCTATACACATACGCCACTTGTTATTCTTCTTCAGAACCAGAACTGGGTTGGCAAGCCACTCTGGAAAGAACACTTCCATGTTAAAGCCGGCTGCAAGGAGCTGGGCTATCTCTTCTCCCACAATTCTTCGCTTTTCTTCTGACAGTCGGCGGAAGGGCTGCTTGACCGGCTTCGCATCATCTCGGACATGTAATTTGTGCTCGGCGAAATCCTTCGGGACACCCGGCATGTCCTTTGGGGACCATGCAAAGATGTCTCGATTCTCACGGAGGAAGTCGACGAGCTCACCTTCCTATTTACTGTCCAAGCTCGCCCCAATGACAGCGAACCTCTCCGGGTGCCAAATGTCAGGTCCAGAGGTATCTTCTTCGTCTCTTTTGCAGGCTGGAAGGAGCCCTGCGCATCACAATCCTTGGGGTTGGGGGACAAGGCCGACTGCTTGCCGGCCATGGCCACAACCCGTTCCAACATCTTCTTCTCTTCTGCCACCACGAGGGACTCGGCCAGCCGGCTACTGGCCATGGCGCACTCGATGGACTTCTTGTAGTCGCCAGCTACCGTGATGATCCCCTTCGAGCTCGGCATCTTCATTTTCAGGTAGGTGTAGTGGGGCACAGCCATGAACTTGGCCAAAGCAGGTCGGCCAAGCAATGCATGATAGGGGCTCTCCAAATCCACTACCTTGAACCATATTGCTTCCCGGCGAAAATGATCTTTGTCTCCAAAGAGAACATCCATTTTGATCTTGCCGATTGGAGAGCAAGACAGGCCGGGTACGATACCATGGAAGACGGTGCTGCTCGGCATGAGCTGCTTCGCTTTGATGTTCAACTTCTCCATGGTATCGCGGTACAGTATGTTGATACTGCTTCCGCCGTCTATCAGGACGCGGGAAAATCTGGCAGCTCGCCTCTCCGTCGCGAGGGTGACATCCAAGACCATTGCATAGGAGCCAGGAGAAGGCATCACCTCTGGGTGGTCGGCCTGGCTCCAGCTGATTGGCTTTTCTGACCAATGCATGAACTCGGGAGTGCTAGTGGCGACTGCATTCACTTCTTGGTGCTGTCGGCGTCGGCTGCGCTTGTCGTCGGCTTGACTTGTGAAGACGACGTAGGCGGCGTGCTCTTCGGGGAATTCGTCTTGGATGGCGCCGACTGCCGGTCGAGCCGCCGGCTGCTGAGGGGCTGGAGGCGGCTGGCCGGGAGGCGGAGGCGGCAACATTCCCTCACCCTTGGTGATGCAGGTGAGCCAGTGGCATTTCCGGGTTGTGTGGTTGGACGGCTTCACGCCGCTGTGGAACTTGCAGGGGGCATCGAGTGCTTGCTCGTAGGAGAAAGACGGTTGCCAAGGCGGCCGGCCACCCTTCTTCTTGGGAGCGGGCCGATCTTTGGGCTGCTCGTCTTCAACTGTGGCCACCTGCCGACTGGAGGAAGTCGGCATGGGGCCCTTGCGCTTGTGGTCGTTCTGGTAGGGACGCCGATTAGGGTCGCCAGCCGGCGTCTTGGGAGCCGGAGCAATTACTTTCCCTGAGGCGTCCACTCAGAGCTCGGTCTTCATTGAGGAGTCGGCGGTGGCGTATTTGTCGGCGATGACCAGCAATTCATCGAGGGTAGGCGGTTCATCGCAGAGGAGTCGGTGCTTGAGGAGGGTGCCCTCTCGGCACCCGGCGGTGAAGTACTCGATGGCCTGGACCTCGTGCACCCCCTCGCAGGAGTTGCGGAGCTCGGCCCATCGCGTGAGGTAGTCGCGGGTCGACTCGTTGGGCCCTTGGACGCAGAGGGAGAGCTGGCGAGGCTTGGGAGGCCGCTTGTAGGTGCTGGTGAAGTTGCGAACGAAAACTTCGATGAAGTCCAGCCAACTGTTGATGCTGTAGGGCTTGAGGCTGTTGAGCCATGTGCGCGCCGTGCCTTGCAGCATGAGGGGGACGTACTTCACGGCGACGCGCCGATTGCCGTTGGCTATGCTGACGGCCGTGGAGTAGTCGATGAGCCAATCTTCCGGCTTCACCGAGCCGTTGTACTTGGGCGTGTCTCTGGGGAGCGAGAACCCTTTGGGGAAGGGCTCGTCGCGGATGCGGGGGCCAAAGCATGGCGGGCCGACATCGTCTTCTTCTTCTAGTGCCAAGGATCGAGCAAGGCGGTCGATCCTGTGGCGGGCGTCGTTCTCTACAGCTTGAGGCGTCTTTCTCTTCGAGGCGGGGGAGGAGGCAGATTTCCTTGGTGCTCTACAGCTTGAGGGCGGCCATCCGCGTCGCGCTCGATGGTGATGCGAGTCCGGCTGCGGCTGGCAGCCGGCTCCTTGTCTTTCTTCTGGCGCGCGCCGCTCGCAGTCGGCGAGCGGGACGTCGCGGCGTGCTCCCGGCGCGGGGGATGACTATCAGCACGGGCGCCGGCTTCGTGCCGTTCCGCAGCCGCGTCGAGCAGCTATTGGATCCGTCCCGTCATGTAGGGGAGCTCATCGGCTCGCAGCCCATTGAGCTCTTCTACAGCCGCCTGAGCGGCTCGCAGATTCTCGAGCGGGGTGGCATAGACGGGGCGATCTGCGCCCAGCATGCTGGCGACGGCTGCGCCGCGCTTCTGGACGAAGCCGGCTCGGCTCGGGCCGCTAGGCGGCGGCGTGCCGAAGGCGGCGGCGTGCCGAAGGCGGCGCGGTCGACTTCGCGCTGGTGGGCCTCGGTGAGGCGTCTCATCGAGGCTATCTTCTGGCCCTCCGCGATGAGGGCAAGGCGGCGTGCCTCCAGGGTCTCGGCGTCGGCGTCTGCCGGGATGGGGACGGAGAGGTCGTGCATCGCCGCTTGCTGAGCGTCGCGGGCATTCTCGCCCGAGTTGGAGATGTGGCTGATGACCAGCACTTCGGTGACAGCGCTGCTGCCGCTGTCAGCTCGAGGGAGGGGGTCGTCGAAGACCACCACGTCGGAGGGGTAGGCGTCAAGCGACGCGGTGTCGGAGTCGATGAGCATCGGGTCAGTGGAGCCGACCGACTCCATGTCCGCAGCAGGCTTGCTGGAGACGTGAAGTTGGTCGAGGAGGCTGACGAGGCGGCTCTCAGGGTAGTCGGTGCCTGCGTCGGACGCAGGCTCGTCGGAGATGCGAGTCTCGCCGAGCAGATCGGCGAGGCGGCTCGCTGCGCAGGCGTCGTCGACGCCTTGCAGCGCGTCGAGGCAAACGCCATCGGGCGCAGCAGGCTGGCTGCGCTCGCGGGGGAGGAAGAGGGTTCCCGTCCAGAACAGGTCTCCGGACGACGGTGCACCTGGCCCCATGGTGGGCGCCAAATGTCGGGTGGTTGGTGCGACATATGCCAAGGGATGGCTTATCATTGTGGGAGCCAATAAAACGTCGCCGGTGCCCGGAAACGGGATGAGGCGAAGACATGCACGCCGGCGGATCTTACCCAGGTTCGGGGCTCTCCGAGGAGATAACACCCCTAGTCCTGCTCTGCGGGGTCTCCGCATGATCACTAGATCGAGAAAGGGTAGCTACAATCGCTCCTAGAGCTGTTTGGGATCGAGGGAGAAGAAGAACAAGGCTAGCTCTTGCTTCCCTCTATCTATGGTGTGTGTGCTATGCTTGGAAGCCAACTATGCTCAGAGGCCAACCCTTTGCATGGGTGCTCCGGGGGGTTTATATAGGCCTACCCCCCGGGGGTACAATGGTAATCCGGCTGGGCTCTGGTCCCAGCCGTCAGTGTCTACGCTCGCCGGCTTCTCCGCCGGCTGGTGGGTCCCGCCGGCTGCCGGCTACTTGGTCGACAGGCCGGCCCCACCGCCTAGGGTCTTGTCGGCGGCTGCTTACTGTAGCCGCGCCTCTGATGATGAGGGCTTTGTTGAGGTAAGCGTGGCTACAGTGGGCCGCCTCGGGGGCTCTCACTGTAGCCTTACCTCGTCTTGTCTCCTTAATGGGGCTCCTGCTTCGAGGAAGGGAGTAGCCGGCTTCTGGAGGCCGGCTACGCTCTTGGCCGACTGGGAAAGGCCGGGCCGCCTTCTCGCCTCTCTCTGGCTGAAGGGGCCCGCCGCCCGCGGGCCGTACGGGAGTCGGTTGTGGGTGACGTCGAGGCCAGCATGGATACAGTGCTGAGCCGCATGGGAGACGGCCGTCCCGTACGGCCTCCTGTAGCCATGCCCGCCTCGGGCTTTGGGGGTAGTGGGCCGCACTGTGGCCACACCCCGTCGTGTCGCCGTTATGTGGGAACAGCTTTGGTGGTTATGGTCTCGGCCGGCTCCTAGGAGTCGGCTTCCTTCTTGGCCACCCCGTAGTCGTCCTAGGGAGGAGTTGGTGAGGCTGGGTCGCCTTCCGGGAGTCGGCTTCAGAGGTAGCCGGCCAGGGAAGGCGGCCCAATGCTCGGAGTGCTTGGAGGCCCGAAGGCCTGATAATTTTTTCAGAAGAACCAGGGGCAGTTGGTTAGGCTACCCGTGGCCATTTACTCCGACACGCCTCGTATGTCCAGCCCCCAAATCGCGAAGGGCCACGAGAGTAGGATGGTCTGGAGACCTTGCGTAGGCTGATGAAGCTGCTTGGCGTGGAACTGGCAGGCCTCGCAGGATCGTTCCAGCTCGGTGGCGTCGTAGAGCACCGTGGGCCAGTAGAACCCGCTGCGGAACGCCTTTCCCACGAGGGTGCATGACGAGGAGTGGTGCCCACAATCTCCACTGTTGTCAGGACCCTGATTCCAAGTCACACCGATCTAGCCTGTAACACCTCATATCACATTGCGGCCTCACGCACGGTACTCCCACGGGTGTCGCCTTACCATGGCCCAGGACCGTTTGCGCCTTTTGGCTCACGTATATGACAATGTTGCTAGCATCCATATGACAGAGAACCCAGGCCGACATGGCTAGTCATGAACCCAAAGCGGCACTAACGTATGGGAACAGGCATACATGAATCAACATCGAACGTGTCGGTCAGCAGCGTGTGAATCCGGGCTGTAGCACTGGGCTAACAGGACTCCGGGAACCCAGGCTGTAGCAGGCTAGGCAGGACTCCGGATGTCACCGCGTGACATTTCCCCGAAGGGACAGACACAGGAACGATATGACTCACATGCCGGCCAGTCAAGTGTCCGGAGCAGTAGTGCTGGGCTAGCAGGACTCCGGTGAACCGGGCTGTAGCGGACTACTATGGCTCAAGGAGGCACTAGACTACATTTCCCCATAAGAGAGGCTGCCAAGGATAAACAACTAGATTGTCGGATCCCACACATACCAAGCATTTCAAACATACACACAATATGCCCGATATGTGCAAATACAACATGGCATCACAACAAAACTCTACAACTCAAAGTACTTTATTTAAAGGGCTCCGGAGAGCCTTACATAACTTGTTCATACAGATAGGGGTCACATGACCCGACACTCAAGTCATACAATCATACAAGCACATGCGGAAGCAAACTGTCTGGGTACAGACACTAGGAAGAAAGAAGGCTTGACGAAGCCTGTCTATCTACATAGGCCCTTCACAAGCCTAGATCACCACCTGGGTGGCAAGTCACTCGTCGTCGTCGAGTTCTATGTAGAACCCATCAGAAGGGGCGGTGTTGTCGTCTGAAAACAGTAATTGAAGCAACATGAGTACAAAGGTACTCAACAAGTCTTACAACAGATCCTACTATACATGTTCATTCTCAAGAAGGTAGTGGGGTTATTGCAGCAAGCCAGCTTTGACTCTTGGCTAAGCTATCCTACGATACACCACTTGTGAAATAGTTTTCGCACACGAGTCCACTAATCACCATCTCAATACCCCACCGTGGATCCTCCCTCGTCATCCCACGAGAGGGCCATCCGCGGTACTCACACTTATCTTGAGGCTTTTAGTAGTATCCATTTACTTGTCTATGAACTGCATAAGCGACCAAGTAGTCCTTTACCGCGGACGCGGCTATTCGAATAGTTTTATACCCTGCAGGGGTGTACTTCGTCACACACGCTCTCACCACTTATCGTCGCTACACGACGTGTACTCGGCAACCTTCAAGCGGAAGCCCAACGTGGGTGTCGGCCACAGCCTACCTAAACACTCGAGTCTCTAGTCCAGGTTTATCGCCTATTTAGGTTCCATCCGCAGGGAGTCCGGCCGAGGTTTCCACTTACGGCCCCAAACGATGTGTGCAGGGTTCCCGGACACCAAACGGGCGACTCGGTACACCGTGCCACGAGCCTACCGCATCACAGCCCACCCCTTGGTCAGCGCTGTCCACGGCCTCCAGCTTACTACAAACACCAAAAACTACGTGCAACTCCTGGACAGAGGACAAGGGTGATTAAGAAGCCGAGGGGGTCCATTGGTTTCGGGCCCGATGTGTGGTAGTAGCTGAATCTTAAATCACGCATACAGATCTCAGTTCTTAGGGACGGTCTCAATGAAACAACCCACCATGTGCTCCTACATGGCCTCCACTCGATACCTTTACCAAATCGTATTCAACACTTCACTCTCATTATCGACACACACACTTTCACTCTAGTTCATCACCCTGATGAGCCAGACCTGACACAACTCTAAGCGTAGCAAGCATAGCATTGTAGGAACACAACATGGCTCAATCAACTCCTACACATGCTAGTGGGTTTCATCTAGTTACTGTGGCAATGACAGGTCATGCAAAGGAAAGTGGGTTCAACTACCGCAACACACAGCAGTTTGAATCGCATTGTCTTAATGCAGTAAACGAGAGCAGAAGCGAGAAGATGGGTTTGTATCGAAATGATCAATGGGTTGCTTTCCTGACGGAGTGGTGGTGGGATACTGCCCTTCAGTTGGATACTCGTGAATATCCTCGGAGGCAGAACCTACCACAAGGAACATACCGAAGCACAATCAACACCAAGCAAGTGCAACAATATGATGCATGCATGGGACATGGCAAGATGGATGTATTGGGCTAATGCAACTACGGCCAGATGGGTTTGGACTATTTTGAATCAAAGATTCAAATTCCAAGTTCATAAATGGCCCATATTAGTGCTTTATCTTGTTCTGTATAAAACAGTAGGTTAACTTGCTTAATCATGCATGAAACCAATACAGATGGATAGAATGGATTTTTCTGATCATTTTTCATATATAAATCTTTTCATTCTGAGCTATAGATTATTTTCTATGATTTTTTGAAGTTTGTGATAATTTCTGGAATTTCCAATATAAGAATAATTGCAGTAATGCTTTACTGCGTCAGCCTGACGTCAGTGTGACGTCAGCAGGTCAACGGGGTCGTCCAGGTCAAACCTGACGTGTGGGTCCCCTGTGTCAGTGTCACCGTTAGGTAATTAGCTAATTAGGATTAGTTTTAATCTCTAACACAGATTAATTAGCAGGCAAGCCCCACTTGTCAGTGACTCTGGGGGGGTCAACCTGTGGTCAAACCACGCTGACTCGCCGGCATTTAGCCACCGGCGACGTCCAGACGCGGCGGTGGAGTGCGGGATCCCTCCTCCGGCGACCAAATGGACGGCGGGGGTACCTACGTGTAGCTGGGGGCGAACCGCGTCGACTGGTGGTGGTGGTGGAGCTCGGGGTCGCCGGAATCGACGCCGGCGACAAGCCGTGCGGCTGCCGGGGTACGGGCGTGGTTGAATCCGTTGCTAGAGAGCACGGCGAGGGACGTGGGATGGTGCTACAGGTTCCTGGCGTTGCGGTGGAGCTAATGGCTACGGTGGTGCGGCCGTTGGATGGCCGGAGCCTCGTCGGCGACGAGCTCGTGCGGCGACGCGTACGGGTGAGCTTCGTGCAGTGGCTGCCGAGCTCGAGAGGGAGAGAGGAGAGGATGGGAAGGTGGCCAAGCTCACGGTGGTTGCGACGGAGCGGGCGGCGAGGTCGGAGGCGAGCTGTTGCAGTGGCGACTGCGGAGGGGATCTCCGACGGTGAGCGGCGAAGGCGAGGTCGGAGGCGAGGCTTCGGGGCAAACGAGCGCTCGGGGCTCGACTTGCTCGAAGGAGTGGGCGACGGCGGAGCTGTTGGACACGGTGGGACGGCGCGAGGTCGACGGTGGGCGCGGCTACTCCGGCGAGGTGGCTGCGGTGGCGTCGGCCATGGTGGGGAAAAGGCGAGGGAGAGGCGACGGGGGAGAATGGCGGTGTCCAGAGGCTCGGGGCACGTCGAGGGGTTCGTCCAGCGGGCGAGGGCGGCAAGCAGATGGCGCCGTGGCGAGCTCGCGCTCGCCGGCGTCACCTCTCTGCCTGCTCTGGCGAGAGCAGGCAGCTGACTGGCGCGGGCCAGCACAATGCTGGGCCGCCAGGTGGGCTGCCAGGTGAGTCTCTCTGCTTTCTGTTTCTCTTTTATTTATTTATTTCTGTTCTGTGTTTTGAAATAGTAGAAATACTATTTCATTTGGAAAAATCCTGAGAATATTCTGAGGCACCTTTGAAATTATTCTCAACAGCCTAAAAATACCTTCAAGATTATTTGGGCATTTGAAGATATTTATAGAATTAAAAATGCCCAAATGCAAATACTTATGGCTTGTGCAAAAATCCAAGATGGCCTCCAAAAATATGAAACCATTTTTGGCAGAGGTTTTGGCCAGAACCAAAGATGGTGAACATTTATGGAGGGCATTTCAGGTTCATTGAAAAGGATTTTAGTAAACCCTAGTTGTTTCAGGGGGGGGGTGCTGGGGGTTTCTGACATCCCCATTTCAAGTTTCCGTGAAAAATAGACATGATGCAACACTCTAATGCATGAACTAGCTAGGATGTGACAACTGTGGATGTCGACCAATAGCTCGCATCCCCGTTCCTCAGATATGCAGCACAACGAGACGTCATTGGGGCGTTTGTGGTACAACTCGCCATCCTGCAAGCAATAGCAGTGGCTTGGCGAGCCATGCGCTCTGCATCCTCATGTTTCTCCAGCAAGAAGCTGCGGAGCAAGTATGCTTTGAACTCCTCGGTCCAGTCGCCTGCTTGAGGCTCCAATGCCAGGAGCAAGCGGGCTCCCGAGGTCGGGCCGCAGGCTGGGGCGCCCGAGGACGGGGCTGGCGGCAGCTCTTCCCGGAGCAGCGTCGGGCCTGTAGTCGGGGGCACAGCCGACGGCTTGAAGAGACTCTCCTCGAAGACGCCAAGCCTCTGGGGCTCGCGGCGAGATGCCCTCTTGGTGATGTTGTCTGCTTCCCTATTCTCACTGCACGGGACGCGGCACAATTCCAGGCTCGAGAACTGCCCTTCGGTTTGTACTCCCCATCACCAGAGCCGACAGAGAGCCGTCGGGGGCGGCGGCCGCGGGCCGGTGCCTGAAATCAGCCTCCGGTTCCTCCATCTTGTCGACCGCTATTGTTGCCACTGGATCACGCCGGCCAAGAGGTGGCCCGCCATGACAACTTCCTCGGGGGGCTAGCTTCCTGAACCGAAACCCGAGGAAGCACCCCCTAGATCGGAGGGGAAAACTCGTTCGCATCCTCGCCGCCGCGGGGCCCTCCAGGTCTTCTCCAGAAGGACGAGCAGACGCAACAGGGGCAAGTGCGGATCCAGGGTGGGGGCCGCATCACAGGCATAAGGAGGGAAGGCTCCATGCCCCCGCATGTGACGTCGAGCAGCTCGGCAACCCAGTCAAGCCAAGCATCATAGTCACCATCGGCGGGACGGTAGCGCAACAACTCACGTGCCATGATGAGTGCAGCTTGTGTGTCCATTAGCCCATGATGAGTGTGGGGGATAACGCCGTGCCGGGGTTGAAGGAAGGCGCGGCGGCGCGGCTACTGCGCCACGCGAAGGGTGGCAGCGATGGGTCCTGCCGCCGACGAGCAGCAATACCAGTTGCAGCGTTAGCCACGGGGGAAGTGGCGTGGCAAGGAACACTGCGTCCGAGGGGCGCCGCTTGGGCGACGTGAGCGGCCTAACGCTCAGTGCAAGCTCGAAGAGCTTTAGCCATGAATGCGGTGGAGCGAGAATGGAGCATGGTTGAAGAAACGGAGCTTCGACACGCCCCCTACCTGGCGCGCCAAATGTCGGAATTGGGGCTCCGCAGACCCAACGGTTCGAACTCTGGGGCGTGTGCGAAGACCTCACCAAGCTATCGCCTCAAGCTCGCCACCCCAAGACTTGGCCACGTCGAGTTCGTGCAAGCGGGGAAGGAATGGACATGGCAGTTTACCCAGGTTCGGCCCACCTTGCGGTGTAAAATCCTACTCCTGCTTTGTGGTGGATTGGCCTCGCGAGGGGGTTTGAGGATGAACTAGTACAGTGAATGAGCGACCTCGCGAGGGCTCAGGTGAGGATGGATTGGTCTCTGGATCTCCGATCCCTCTCTACGGTGGAGACTAACCTATATTTATAGTGGCGTTGGTCCTGTTCCCTCATAACTTAGGCGGACAGGGATCCCACAACAGCCAATTTGAAAGGGGGAAGGAAGTGCATCTTATCCTGACAAAAGGTGGTCTTCTCCTGCAAAGCTTCTGGTCGTTACACAGAGGTGGGCTCGATGATGACATCCGTCTTACCGAGCCCGTGGTATTGATCTTGTTGCACCGGGGTGGAAACCTTTGGGAGGATCCCTCGGGAACACGCGCTGGTCCTTGCCTCCTTAGCACCAATGAGGAAAATGTCCTTTCCTGCGCCCCCTGGCGCCCGCCTGGCATTGGTCGTCATGGCTCACGTCATCGTGAGCCTCATGAGACTGCGTACCTGCATAGAAGTCTCCACTTCTCGGGAGGTAGCCTAGGGAGGCTGCTCCCCTGGAGGTCTTGGCATCGGCCGCCTCGTGAGGCCTGGGGCCCTCGTGAGGGTCTTGTCCTCGGGGTCTTGTAGCTGGGGCATACCGGGCCGTTGATGAGGCACGCGCTGGGCTGTAGGCAGGCAGATCTGGGTACTCCCGATCCCAGAACACCGACAATCAATGACTGTCTAAGCGTTGATATAACCAATTCACTTCCTTTTGGTCCCATCGAGTCAAGCAGATTGATTTGTTTACTAGTGCCTCGGATATCTTGACTAAATCACTTCAGTTTCACCAAACAACTTTTCACAAAGCAGTTATACGTTTTAGTGTCACCGAGTCAAATCAGTCAGTCTGACCGAGAAAGTGCGAGTATATATATATATATATATATATATATATATATATATATATATATAATATATATATATATATATACTCTGCCCCGACCAGTTTTGGAAATTTCTTCACAACACTCGTGCCGCCTCTCACCTCCGCCGTCGTCCCATCAGAGTAGTTCACAAAAAAAACCTAAACCTAACTTTTATGACCTATCCCTAATCTATGAATTCTTGTGGTGGATAGATGCATTTGATCACTAGCAAGATAATGCATCACATCTTGTGAGCTCGAATCTGAAAGAAGGAATGCACAAGAGATAAAATTGTACCCTAACTCGGTGATGATCCTATATGGGGGTGACATCGGTGGAGATTGATGTGGATGGCGATGAAATCCAGCGGCAGGAGGTCACAGGATGAAACCCTAATCTCTTGGTCGGCGAGTCTGACTAGAAGTGCTTCATTGAAACTTAGTTGGCTTAGGCTACTACACTGTATTCAATTTGGCCTGACTGAATCGAATACACTCGGTAACTCTGAATCGTGGATTAGGGTGACACCGAACAGGAGATGGCAAGTCTCTTGTTGCTTTAAAAAATCCGAACCAATCCTCTCGGTCTCACCGAATAGCTCATAGCGAAAACTTAAAGTTGAATTTTAAACTCAATTATTTTCAAAACTAGCTGCAATTTTTATCCACATATTTTTCATTCTCTTCTATCTAATTCACAGGGTCAGCTGTCGGCATGTCACACTTGGAGGACAATCAGAATATGCAGGTTTAGGAGGATGTGGAAATGATCTTTTGAACCAGTCTAGAGAGCTCATCCGTCTTAGATCCAAGCAGTCCTAGTGATCATGGTCTGCCTCCAACAACAACATTTTCCGGAAAGAGGGAGAATTATGATGATGAGGATTCTGATTTGGATCCTACTGGTGAGGTTCAAAGTGAGGTGCAGTCATTAAATCCTATGATGCACCTGAAGCTATCAAAAGTCTTGCCAGGCCTCAAGAAGGAAGCAACTCAGCTCAGGGGCAGTCAAAGCCCACGAAAGAGAGAACAAGGAAGGTCTACCTCAAGTCTACTAGGGCCACCATGTTTGTGGACCCCGATGAGGATGTAGCAGAAGATGATGAGGAGGCAGAAGAAGTGCAAGTGACCAAGTCACCTCCTCCGGCCAAGAAGAAACCCAAGTTGATGGTAGATGCTATGCCCAAGACTGCAGCCAGCTCCTAGAGGCAAAGGGAAGGCTACCACTACTGTTGCTGCAAAGAAATTTTGAAACTCACCTCAGTTGCCCAAGAAGGCCTCGGCTGGCCAAGAGGAGGAGGAATAAGAAGTCCCAACTCACCTCAGGAAACTCAGACCATATCTACCCATTCATAGTGATGAGCACCCAGAGGCAGAGGACATGAATATGAGGAGAGACAAAGGGCTAAGGTCATGGAGAGCAAAAAGATCCTTGTGTTACTAGGTCTAAGAAGACAGTTGCGGATCCCCGATTCCACACCATTGAGCACATGATTTCTATGAGACAATGCTACTCAAGAAGATTTAAAGTGTCAGTGAGATGAAGTGGGTGGACTGGAATTACATCAAGAATCTCCCAACAACTTTCCCAAAGTTCTTGGAAATTTTGAAACTCTAAAAACTGTAGACTTTATTGGGAATGTCATGAGTTATTGGTGTGAAGATATGATCAAGCAGTTATAGGCCACATCTCACTTCAATGCTGCTGGTAAGATCAAATGGATGAAATATTGTAGGATCAGAAGTATGTCTAGAGGGGGGGGTGATTAGAGTACTACTTGACCAAATAAAACTTATCCTTTTCCCCGTTTTAGTTGTAGGCAAGTTTTAACGATTCTACCAACTTAAGCCACACCCTACACATGGAAGTCCAAGATTAGTGCAACAGAAAGTAAAGACTTTGCATATGAACATAAAGGAGGGATCGGAGAAATCAAACGCAATGAAGACACAATGATTTTTGGCGTGCTTCTAATAGGTGGTGCTATCGTACGTCCACGTTGATGGAGACTTCAACCCATGGAGGGTAACAGCTGCGCGAGTCCATGGAGGGCTCCACCATGAAGCGTCCATGAAAAATCAACCTTGTCTATTCCATCATCGCTTATGTCCACGAAGGACTAGCCTCATTCGGGGTAGATCTTCATGAAGTAGGCGATCTCGCAGACTAAGCCATAGCCTAGTGGTGGGAAGGGGCTGATGCCTTCCCATCCACCCAGGTTCAAGGCATGGTACTTGCAATTTGGGTTTGTTGCACCAATTATACTGTAGGGGGTTCCCTTACACTCTTTCTGTCAAAAAAAGTAGGCGATCTCCTTGCCCTTACAAACCTGTTTTATTTTATTTTCTATATGTTTCTTATTGCAGAAGCCGGTGTTTTGTCGAACAGCCGGGTTTCATATTTTCCTATGAGCTGTTCAAACAAAGGAAAAACTTAAGATAATTTCATACACAGGTTTTCAGTACAACCACGGTCAAGGATTCATATCGGACAAGCAACATAGCAGTTCATCATTGATCTTTTGCACAACTAATTCAAAGGTGCACGCTGGCACTATAAGATCAAGCAAATTCAAGCAAAGTTTTCAAAAGGATAAAATTATTACAAGCCCTCCCAGGGCTAAATCATACTGTTTTTAAAGTTTCAAGCCTTCGCACTCAGCTGTGGCTGAGAGCCGGCATTTTGGTCTGCTGGGTTATCTTTACCTTGGGCCCCTTCAGCTTCCGTCGGCGTCGGGTTGCTTCGAGTTGACTCAGTAGTTTTTTCTTTATCTTTTGAAGCTTCATCGGCGTTGATCCCGGGGCTTTCGGGTACCCACTACATTGAAGAAAAAGCTTTAAATTGCATGTCTTCATTAAGAACATTGGATGTGCTACTTGAGCTGGCTTGAGCAACAAGTGCTTGGTTACGTGGAGGGATGAGTTCAAAAGGTTTTGGCTATGGCATATCCATGCGCTGGCCATTTTCATTAAACCCGACTTGAAAACTAGTTAAGTTCAAGCCATACACAATGATGGTACTAGCAGTCGGGGTCTCCTTCACACAATGTTGAAAATCAGCCTTTGTGAACCGAGTGTTATCTGCGTTCAGCTCTGGGAACCCGCCTGCCAGAAGAGACGGATCCATCTCCGGGTGAGATGCCTTTTCCAGAGCAAGAGCACTCATGGCTCCTCTTCTACAAGCCGACATCTTGAGCTCCTTGATCCACTTCGGTACTGTGGAAAAGTATTGAGCATTTCCATGATTTTTCGAGGAGGACCTAGCACATTCTTGGTTGCTATTAAATAGTTGACTCCTCCCACATATAGTTGCTCTGAAAACTTGTAGGCAACTTGTAGTTTGACGAGTGGGAGTTCCCTGAGACAGGAGTTTTTTTTGACCTGTTCAATCAAAAACAAAGCTGTTAGTAACCCGAATTTTATTACAAACAACAGATAGCAAGCTTGATGGCATGATTGAACTTACCAAAGACAACAATGCAGAGTCGGCTAATTTGTCCCTTCAAGGCATTGAGGTCTTGAGTATCAGGATCAAGTTTTGACTCGGGATCTTCTGCACACTTTAGTATTGTTGCTCTTTCTTCAGCAAATGTAGTCTTGGTCTTCTCTAGCGTGTTCGTACAAGTCAACAATGACTCTTGAAAGTCGGATGACAGCTTGTCATCAGTCTCCCGCTTTTCCTTCTTGGCTTTCACTTGTTCTTTCAACTCAGTAATTTCTGAGCCGGCTTGATTCAGCATCGCCTGCATTAGTACGAGTTATATTGTTTCTACCAAAAGTCCCAAGTCATTGCATGCTTGCGATCCGACACTTGGGGGCTAGGGAATGTCAACGTTTTTCCAGTATAAACATCCAAAGGAGAATTACAACTAAGTCCCGAGTCGCTGCAGGCAAATGACCCGACACTTGGAGGCTACACTATTTGACAGTAAAAGTTCATACAGACACTTAAAATCCCAGATCGCTGATGGCAGCTAACTAGACACTTGGGGGCTACAACATTTAGTTGTCTAAAAGTATATAGAGATCAAGTGAAGACCCTACCCATCACGTCATGATGAGCTGACCCTTGGGGACTACACTATTTGGTCCTACAAAGGTTGTCAAGTCTAAAGAACAAGTCCCGGCTCACCATAACTAGTGAACCGGCACTTTGTGGGGGGGCTACATGGTTTGCAGTACGAAGTACAATTATGAATGGCAACTCACGTGTGAAACCTAGATTTCTCAGAAGCTACAATATCTATGTCATATTCAAGCAAGTCTCAAGTTATCACTACATTCTAAACTTAAGACTTGGGGGCTACATATATATGATAAAGTAATA
This sequence comes from Triticum aestivum, assembly GCF_018294505.1. Lineage (NCBI taxonomy): Eukaryota > Viridiplantae > Streptophyta > Magnoliopsida > Poales > Poaceae > Triticum > Triticum aestivum. Next base: position 356,467,808 of record NC_057805.1, read on the forward strand.
AGAGTATACCTCATATATTTTCTTCATGAGAGTCACAATGGCACTCTCAGTTTCCCAGCTCTCAGACAGCTGGGTCAGATATCGATGGTGAAGAGAAGTCACATCCAAACTCTCAAAGGTTTCCAAGTGAGAATCAAATTTTCCCTTATCACGGCGCGACGACTCAGCCTTGGCTACTATTTTTGCCAAGGTGGTGGAAGGTTCACGTGCTGCGTCGTGGAGTTTTGCAGTGATCATTACATCATCCTACACTGTCAGATGGTTTCTCCATGGCCGGGTTGTCTCTCTGCTCCTCCACAATATAATTTGGAGGAACTTGGTCATGGCTAGTCGCGTCATCCTGATGAGCCGGGTCATATCTTGGCCAACCGGGTTAGCATCATGAGAAGGAATTTCCATCTTGGTATCTGCTATGAAAGCGAAAGAATCCCCGTTTCTCTTTTTCACAAACTCCTTTGCCCTGGATCAAAAAAGACATGGTGATGAATAAATAAAGGAAGCATGTTATAGATTGATAAAATTTTACAAGGCTTACCCAACGTTGATGGTAAAGGCTGATGACCCACAAGTATAGGGGATCAATCATAGTCCTTTCAATAAGTAAGAGTGTCGAACCCAACGAGGAGCAGAAGGAAATGTCAAGTGGTTTCCAGCAAGGTAATTTCTGCAAACACTGAAATTTTCGGTAACATGTAGCTTGACAGCAAGATAATTTGTAACGAGCAAGTATCGGTAATGGTAAATAAAGTGCAGCAAGGTAGCCCAATCATTTTTTGGCAAAGGGCAGGCCAAAACGGTCTCTTATAATAAGCAAAGCGTTCTTGAGGGTACACAGGAATTTCATCTAGTCACTTTCATCATGTTGGTTTGATTCGTGTTCACTAGTTTGATAATCTGATATGTGGGTGGACCGGTGCTTGGGTGTTGTTCTTACTTGAACAAACCTCCCACTTATGATTAACCCCTTGCAAGCATCCGCAACTACGAGAAAAGTATTAACATAAAATCTAACCATAACATCAAACATTTGGATCCAAATTGGTCCCTTACGAAGTAGCGCATAAACTAGGGTTTAAGCTTCTGTCACTCTATCACCCATCATCTAATAACTACTCCACAATGCATTCCCTTAAGCCCAAATATGGTGAAGTGCCATGTAGTTGACGTTCACATGACACCACCAAGGGAATCACAACATACATATCATCAAAATATCGAACACATATCAAGTTCACATGATTACTTGCAACATGACTTCTCCCGTGACCTCAAGAACAAAATTAACTACTCACAAATGATAATCATGCTCAAGATCAGAGGGGTATTAAATAGAATAATGGATCTGAACATGTGATCTTCCACCAAATAAACCATATAGTAATCAACTACAAGATATAATCAACACTACTAGTCACCCATAGGTACCAATCTGAGGTTCCAGTACAAAGATTGAACACAAGAGATGAACTAGCATTGGTACAGCGAGGTGCTATACAAACGGTTTTTAACCCCTTTCCGCGACGGCATTTGGAACCGTCGCCAAGTGAGTGTGGGCGATAGGGGGGTCCTTCCCACATGACCCAGAAACCGTTGGGGATAGGCCCTCCTGGCTCACAGGCTGGGGCAAAATGAGCTCGTGTGCGATCTGGCGGGGCATCGAAACCCAATTGTTTCCGTTCGTATGTACATCCCACACGGTGAATCCCAAAAAATCATTTCCGTTTGTATGTATATCACACACAGTTTTTTGTGTGGAAACATTTGTGCAAGGTGGCCTAACACAAACAGTTCTCTGCCGGAAGCCATGTGTGATTGTTAGTTGATCGAACACGCCTACTTTCTAGAAACCGTGCGGGTTGTTTGAGTTCATCTCCCATGGTGCTGTCTGAGTAACCGTCTGCAATAGAAAACCTCAATAAGCAGGGTGATTAGCCTATTATTGATCCATGTACTAATCAAATTGATATTTCTTATAAAACACAACAGATATTTCATATCCATATAACAGCAACCAGGATTTCATAATCGAATTACATCAGATAGCTTCGGCACTCAGTTACGCCATTACACAACAGCACCAAGTTTCACATGCAACATCAAAAACCTTTGGAAAGTGGTATCATACATGGTAAATAGACAGATGAATCTCATCTGGGAAACTGCAGAAGCGGAAGGCAACTATTGAGCCTTCAGTGATGTTGAATGTCCTTGCAACTTTAGGCAAGTGGCTATGGATAATTGTCCGCCCAACCTTCGTCCTCTTCAGCAAGACTTCAATATTGTACCGGGGGTGTTGAATGAATACCTTCCTCGCCTCTTGACCATGCAGGTGGTTTGAGAGGTAATCATCAGTGAACTGCTTTGAAAAGTACTGAAAACAAAGATATGCATAAATCGCTGTTATAAATCTTGAAATGGCGCAAGGGGTAAAAACAAGGTAAAAGAGTTAGTACCATCCTATTGACTAATGTCTTCTTCATTGTGCAAACAAAGATCTTACTGTTATTCGTCGCAAGTTTCTTCATCCTAACAATCTTTCTGAGTTTCTTGACTTGACTGATATTCATGGACATCTCATTTCCCCGTATGCAAAATGGGTCGAACAGTGGGTCTAAGCCTCTGATAGTAGGACCTACATGTGCAAGACCAAATTGTAAGAAACCTAAATATTAGAATGATTCCTGCAACTGCACAATAATGTGCTATTAGCCAAAGGACCATGCTTGAACAAACCTTGATGGTAAACCGCAGTGTCTCCCATTGTTTCCCACAACACACATAAGGAAGATCTTGATTAGGTTAACTGAGAGTTGCCATACTATCAATAGAATATGTATTGAGTATAGCCAAATTTGATTTATTTCACATGCATAACAATACAAAATTGTACCAACAGCAAATGAAAATCAAATTGCAGAACTGAACCAAACAGTTAAATGGACAGCAGACCAAATGAACCATATAGTTAACTGAGCACGACATTGCAGAATAGAAACATGTACTAGAAGATAAGACAGTTAACAAAACAAAGAATGCTTGAGAATAGTACTACGAAATGTAGCAATTGTTGGACCAAAGTGTTAACTGTACAAACTGTTAACTGAACATCAGATTGCATATTAACATTTCAGAGGACCAAACTGTTAACTAAACATCAGATTGCATATTAACATTACAAAGGACAAATCACTAGAAGGCACTGGTGGTGGCCTCAAGAAAACAACACGAACTATATTTTAAAGTAGACAACCACGTGGCGGTGTCGACGGTGGCCTCGAAGACGAGGTGCTCCTCCAAGATCTGGCGGTCAGCATGCATGGCAGCCATAGCGACCTCGTGCGCGCGTGCAGCCGCATGCTACTGAGCTCCACGTTATACTGCATGCAAAATGGCCGTGGGCGGCGCTTAATTGGAGGAGGGAGACAGTGATTTCGGTGGAAGGTGTAGCGCCGTTGGTCGGGGCATGTGGGACGGGAAAGGAGGATGATGGTGTGGGTGGGGTGTGGATTACCTGACCATATCGACGAGGCCGCGCAGCAAGAAGAAGGGTCGGCGGCGAGGAGGCCGCGCAGCAAGAAGACGGGTCGCCGGCGAGGAGGCGACGCTGCAAGAAGAAGGGTACCCGGCGAGGAGGCGGCGCTGCAAGAAGAAGGGTCGCCGGCGAGGAGGCTGAGCTGCCAGTAAGCAGTAGTGAAGGTTTGAACTTGGAAAGCAAGGAGGAACAGTGGAAATGTGGCTTTTGGTGGGAGGGAGGGGGCGGGGAGATAGATATTTCTGCGGTGGCAAACAATTTTTGCTCGGTGCCGCGAGAAACTAGCGCGCAAGTGTGGTTCAAGCGGGGGCGGTGGACTGTAAATGAGAAAGCTTCATGCGTAAGCTAGACAAGACGGTGCGCCAAGATATTTTATATCACATCCCACACGATTCTTTCAAGTAAACTGTTTGTGGTATACCTGATTTTTTTTCATTATGTTTTGAAAGACAAAATGGTGTTACGGAGGGAAAGGATGGTGTTTGAATTGCTAGAACATTTACGTACAGTGAACATGCAACTAGTACATCAGTGTCGTGTTTAAATTTGGAATTATTCCGGGTTCATTTGGCATTTTTATGCATTAATTGAGTTTCTCGGCATTTAATGTGCATAATTCAAATTTGAACTACAAGCATGTCGGTGTACAAAAGTAGGGGCGCTCCTTTTGACCCCTTTACTTGTGCACGGACAGTCGGAGCCGCACCCACGGCCACACTAAGGAGAGCAGGGGAGGGAAGCCGGAGAGAAGCCAGAGGAACAAGATGGTCAGAGGCAACGCCAAGGCCAGAAACACAAGACAGCAAAGGGGCGAGGTGGAGACCCCCGGCGAGGCCCTTGCCGGGGCGGCCTCCACGGCCCTGGTAAGAACCTTGCCGGGGCAACTTGCCCAACAACCGACAGAGCGAGCCGCCCTTGAGCCCACAGGTCCCAACACCAACCAACTACGATTGGACCAGGGCTCGGGAGGCACCTCTGTGGTGGCATGCAGATCTTTGTCAAGATCATAAAAACACAAGATCAGATGAGGACCAGAAGACGGCGACCCTCGGCAGGATCCTTGCCGAGGAAAGCCACAAGACCCCCGGCAAGATCCTTGCCGGGGACGACTGCGCACCACGGCAAGACCCTTGCCGGGCCCCCGGCAAGGCCCTTGCCGAGGACATCAGCGGGGCCACTACTAGGCCCGCACCAACCAAGACTCCACCGCCGTTCGCATGTAGTTGCCAGCCCAACCAGTTGGGCTGACACCTGCGTGGCAACATGCAGCTTTCAGGCCAGATCAGCAAGCGCCTGCGTCGCCGGCATGCAGATTTTCGTGAAGACCCTACCACCGCGCCACTCAGCTGCCTGCCTGCCTACATGGCGCCGCATGCATCGCTGGCCAGGGCGCGTGTCAAAGCGAAGAGGAGCGGCGACGGACGGGACGGGCCTCGCTCCCGTCCCCAATAAAGCTAGGGACACCTAAGCGACACATTAGATGTGTCTTGTCCTGTAATACGGGCGATAAGCTCATAGTACTGTAGGCCTTTCCACCTCCTGTGTGCCACTGTGGCAGCCCCTTTCAACTATAAAAGGAGGCCCATGGCAGACTGGAGAGGGATTCGGCTCTTTGGAACTACACAGCCACCGTAGCTAGTTTGAGAGCTCAAGAACACTCAATACATCGACCAAAGCAGGACTAGGGTTTTACGCCTCCTCGCGGCCCGAACCTGGGTAAACGATCCTTGTGCTGATTGTTAATCCTGCTCTTCTCACAACCCCGCGCCCCGGCAATCGTAGTAGGGATTCTTGTGAACCCATAGGTGTCGTTTCCCACCGACATCTTTGGCGCACCAGGTAGGGGCACAATTGTGAGGATCTGGTTTAGCAGCCGGCCCGACAGTTTCTCGTGGCCATGGCCGCTGGAGAAGAGGGCGGCCAAGAGAGCGGCGCTGCCTGCAAGCGCGAAGGACGCCAGAGCGGCGAAAAGAAAGCTAAGTCATGCCAAACTTTAAATACTTCCTTTTAATATAAGGTTATTCCCCTCAGAGATCTTGTTCTTTGTATGGAAAACCTGCATGCAAAGGGGCCCTCCCGCGATTGGCAATGCCCTTGCTCTGTTTCGAGTCCGCTCAACAGCTCAAGCGGCCGCGTCGAGAGTGGCAGGGTAGCCTTCCGCAACCAGCAACGCTCTCGACTCTGACTCGAGGCAAGCTCGACAGTTCGAGCGGCCGCGTTGGGGGCGGTAAGGTGGTTTGCCCGGCAGCAAGCGCACCCAGTACGCCAATGGGGATCCGTCCTGAAGACGCCGCCCTGGGTTTACGCGCCGGCAAGCTTACCCGATAAATATAGGGTGGACATACAAAGAGAGGTTGAACAGGAAAATAACATGCGTCATATCAAAGCATTGCAGAGTTATATTACATCAATTCTTGCTGTGGTTCTAACTAAAGATAAATACTGTCTTGGTCATGAACCTGCGGCGACAGTGGGAGACGGGGTGCCTAATCTCGGCGCTGGCCCTCTATCCTCTTGATTCCACCGATGTGGCTGATGATGGGCTTGATACGCTCCTTGAGCGCCGCGAGGTCCACACCCGCCAGCAAGCTGTCCAGCGCGGCATCGAAGTCGAGGTTGGGGTTCCAGTACGCGATCTTGGTGAGAACCTTGGTCATGGCACCCTGGCAAAGCCTCCGGGCCTCGTCGGCCAGCGAGGACGCCCGGTTGGCGTGAAGCCGCTCCAAGGCACCGACGACCCTCTCGAAGAACAGGGTCAGGCTGCAGTTGGTGCTCACATTCCGCTCCGGGGCGTACTTCACGTCCGGCATCCCCATGGTGGCCAGCTGCGTGGAGGCCTGGTCGGCAATGGCGGCGAGGCGATTGAGCCAGGGGTTCTCGCCCTCCACGTGCTCCTTGAAGTTGAGGACATCGTTCTTCCGCAGGTGCTTCTCAGTCTCCAGGTTCTTGGTCAGGGTCCCCTCCCGGGCCTTGGCCTCCGACAGCATCTTCTCGAGACCCTCCAGCTTCACCCTGAGGTCTCTGATGGAGTTGTTGGCTTCGGAGAGCTCCCCGGCCCTGCTGAAGGCCGAGCCCTGCGCCTCCGTCAGGGCGCTGTTGAGCGTGTCCCTCTCCTGGGACAGCTTCAGGGCCTGCTCCTTCAGCCCGTCCCGCTCCACCTCCAGCTCCTTCACCTTGCCGGCGTGAACCAGAGCCTAGACATCGAGCATCTCCCCGTGCCTCTACTCCAGCTCTTGGGTCCGCTGCGCGACAAGCTTCTCCACCTCCTCGTCCTTGGTGCGGAGTTTGGCGTCGAGGTCCGCCTCGCGTTTGGCGAGGTCGTCCTCCTGGGAGTTCAGCACGGCCTGATGCTGGGTCCGAGCGGCCTCGGCTGCAGCGGCCAAGCCCTTCGTCCTCTCCTGGGACTTCTTGGTGTCGGCCAGCTTCATGGTGAGCTCCACGTCGCGCTTGGCCAGCTCGCCCTGGGCGGCCTTCAGCTCTTCGCTAGCTTAGCGGAACCAAGTCTGCGCCTCGGCGATGCGCGCCTTGAGGTCCGCCTCCGCCTTGTCCACCGTTGCCATCCAGGACTTGGCCTTGTCCAGGCGGGCGCGGTGGAGCACCTGAAGCTTTCGAAAATTGGCGCCCATGGCCTGGAGAAGCCGCTCCTCCTGAGAGCCATCGCCACCGGCGCTCATCTCGTCGACGACCTCGAGCCTGGCGGCGGCAAGCACCTCTTCGTTGAACACCTCTCCCTCGACAGGCGTCCTGGAGCTGGACGCCCCTGGGAGGTGGACGAAGAGGTCGTCGGTCACCCTCAGATACCTGCCGGAGCCAGAGGCAGTAGAGGAGGAAGGCTGGTCATCGACCACCTCCTCCTCGGTGGCGGCCTTGTCGGCCTCTCCGGCAGGCCCCTTGCCGGGCTCCCCGGCAGGCCCCTTGGCGGCGTCTTCGGCAGCACCCTTGGCGGACTCCTCGGCAGCGACCTTCTCGGCCTCTGCCGCGGCGTCCTTGGCGACGTCCTTGATGATGGCGTCTATGTCCTCCTGGTCCACCAATGGACGATCTGGACACCAAGAAGGGGATGAGACAAAGCCAAGACCAAGAATCAGCAAGAAAAGAAAAAGAATAGGGACGAAAGGCGAGTGGCTTACCAGTGTCGGGCTGGGAAGCAGAGGTCCCCTCCCCGCCAACATTTCGCGCCGAGGCAAAGCCACCGGCGCCCGAGTTCTCCTCCCCCTCCTCCGTGTGCATGGGCTCGGTGCTTGGCACCTTGTCGGGGACGCCCCTCGGGGCGGCGTGGTTGATGGGGGCGGCGTGTTAGGGGTAGCCCTCTGTGGCTCCTCCTGCTGCTGTCCTCCTACTGCGACTATGGCAAGGTCAGCACCAGGAGATCGTGGCCCCAACACGTGTTGACGAGGGGTGAATGATGAACTTACGCTGGGGGTTGTGCCGGGGGCTGCTGTCCGGGGTGCCGGAGCGAGCCGCCCTTGAGCCCACAGGTCCCAACACCAACCAACTACGATTGGACCAGGGCTCGGGAGGCACCTCTGTGGTGGCATGCAGATCTTTGTCAAGATCATAAACACACAAGATTGGATGAGGACCAGAAGACGGCGACCCTCGGCAGGATCCTTGCCGAGGAAAGCCACAAGACCCCCGGCAAGATCCTTGCCGGGGACGACTGCGCACCACGACAAGACCCTTGCCGGACCCCCGGCAAGGCCCTTGCCAAGGACATCAGCGGGGCCACTGCCAGGCCCGCACCAACCAAGACTCCACCGCCGTTCGCATGCAGTTGCCAGCCCAACCAGTTGGGTTGACACCCGCGTGGCAACATGCAGCTTCTAGGCCAGATCAGCAAGCGCCTGCGTGGCGGCATGCAGATCTTCGTGAAGACCCTACCACCGCACCACCTCAGCTGCCTGCCTACCTACATGGCGCCGCATGCATCGCTGGCCAGGGCGCGTGTCAAAGCGAAGAGGAGCGGCGACGGACGGGATGGGCCTCGCTCCCGTCCCCGATAAAGCTAGGGGACACCTAAGCGACACATTAAATGCGTCTTGTCCTGTAATACGAGCGATAAGCTCATAGTACTGTAGGCCTTTCCACCTCCTGTGTGCCACTGTGGCAGCCCCTTTCGACTATAAAAGGAGGCCCATGGCATACTGGAGAGGGATTCGGCTCTTTGGAACTACACAACCACCGTAGCTAGTTCGAGAGCTCAAGAACACTCAATACGTCCACCAAAGCAGGACTAGGGTTTTACGCATCCTCGCGGCCCGAACCTGGGTAAACGATCCTTGTGCTGATTGTTAATGCAGTTCTTCTCACAACCCCGCGCCCCGGCAACCGTAGTAGGGATTCTTGTGATCCCATAGGTGTCGTTTCCCACCGACAAAGCACATGCTCCAGTGCACCAAAGTTTGTTGAAAATCACATGTGTGTCTTTGGGTGAATTTATAGGTCCCATGCAAGAAATGGGAATCAAATTCAAACATCTCGGCGTCGTGGCTCGGCCGGAAAGATTGAGAAACTTGGTTTTTTAATTCCTGTAAATCCAAAACACGCCTGAAAATCATGAAACTTGGCATGGTGTCATGACATGGCACCAACATGTCGCGGTAAATTTTTGGGCCGAATTGGGACAAGCTTCGGTATAAGCTGCTTGCAAACAAGAGCTTCCCTCAAGAAGGCTTGTGGTTCCGAGAGGGAACGTGTCACCTCCGTGTGCGAAACGACATACGTACACTGCCTTCTCCTGCCTTAATTTTTTTACACATGCAGATTAGACCAAATAGAAGTATCATGCTAAAAGTTGGAATTATTCCGGGTTCGTTTGGCCTTTTTTATACATTAATTGAGTCTCCGGGCATTTAATGTGCATAATTCAAATTTAAACTACAAGTACATGCTCCAGTGCACCAAAGTTGGTTGAAAAATCACATGTGTGTCCTTGGGTGAATTTTTAGGTCCCATGCAAGAAATGGGAATGAAATTCAAACATCTCGGTGTCGTGGCTCAGCCGGAAAGATTGAGAAACTTGGTTTTTTAATTCCTGTAAATCCAAAACACGCCTGCAAATCATGAAACTTGGCATGGTGTCATGACCTGGCACCAACATGCTGTGGTAAATTTTTTGGCTGAATTGGGACAAGCTTTGGTGTAAGCTTCTTGCAAACCGGAGCTTCTCTCAAGAATGCTCGTGGTTCCGAGAGCGAACGTGTCACCTCCATGTGTGAAACGACATACGTACACAGCATTCTCCCGCCTTAATTTTTTACATAGGCAGATTAGACCAAATAGAAGTATCGTGCTAAAATTTGGAATTATTCCGGGTTAGTTTGGCTTTTTTATACATTAATTGAGTTTCTGGGCATTTAATGTGCATAATTCAAATTTGAACTACAAGCACATGCTCCAGTGCACCAAAGTTGGTTGAAAAATCACATGTGTGTCCTTGGGTGAATTTCTAGGTCCCATGCAAGAAATGGGAATGAAATTAAAACATCTGGGCGTCCTGGCTCGGCCGGAAAGATTAAGAAACTTGGTTTTTTAATTCCTGTAAATCCAAAACATGCCTGAAAATCATGAAACTTGGCACGGTGTCATGACATGGCACCAACATTTTGCGGTAAATTTTTTGGTCGAATGGGGACAAGCTTTGGTGTAAGCTTCTTGCAAACCGGAGCTTCACTTAAGAAGGCTCGTGGTTCCGAGAGGGAACGTGTCACCTCCGTGTGCGAAATGACATACGTACATTGCCTTCTCCCGCCTTATGTTTTTACACATGCAGATTAGACCAAATAGAATTATCTTGCTAAATTCTGGAATTATTCTGGGTTCGTTTGGCCTTTTTTATACATTAATTGAGTCTCTGGGCATTTAATGTGCATAATTGAAATTTAAACTACAAGCACATGCTCCAATGCACCAAAGTTGGTTGAAAAATCACATGTGTGTCCTTGGGTGAATTTCTAGGTCCCATGCAAGAAATGGGAATGAAATTCAAACATCTGGGCGTCGTGGCTCAACCGGAAAGATTGAGAAACTTGGTTTTTTAATTCCTGTAAATCCAAAACATGCGTGAAAATCATGAAACTTGGCACGGTGTCATTACATGGCACCAACATGCTGCAGTAATTTGTTTGGTCGAACTGGGACATGCTTTGGTGTAAGCTTCTTGCAAACCGGAGCTTCTCCCAAGAAGGCTCGTGGTTCCGAGAGGGAACGTGTTACCTCCGTGTGCAAAACGACATACGTACACTGCCTTATCCCGCCTTAATTTTTTTATACAGGCAGATTAGACCAAATAGAAGCATCATTCTAAATTTTGGAATTATTCTGGGTTCGTTTGGCCTTTTATCCATTAATTGATTTTCTGGGCATTTAATGTGCATAATTCAAATTTGAACTACAAGCACATGCTCCAGTGGACCAAAGTTGGTTGAAAAATCACATGTGTGTCCTTGGGTGAATTTCTAGGTCCCATGCAAGAAATGGGAATGAAAGTCAAACATCTGGGCGTCGTGGCTCGGCCGGAAAGATTGAGAAACTTGGTTTTTTAATTCCTGTAAATCCAAAACACGCCTGAAAATCATGAAACTTGGCACGGTGTCATGACATGGCACCAACATGTTGCGTTAATTTTTTTGGTCGAATTGGGACAAGCTTTGGTGTAAGCTTCTTGCAAACCGGAGCTTCTCTCAAAAGGCTCGTGGTTCCGAGAGGGAACGTGTCACCTCCGTGTGCGAAACGACATACGTACACTGCCTTCTCCCGCCTTAATTTTTTTACACAGGCAGATTAGACCAAATAGAAGTATCGTGCTAAATTTTGGAATTATTCCGGGTTTGTTTGGCCTTTTTATACATTAATTGAATTTCTAGGCATTTAATGTGCATAATTCAAATTTGAACTACAACACATGCTCAAGTGCACCAAAGTTGGTTGAAAAATCACTTGTGTGTCCTTGGGTGAATTTCTAGGTCCCATGCAAGAAATGGGAATGAAAGTCAAACATCTGGGCATCGTGGCTTGGCCGGAAAGATTGAGAAACTTGGTTTTTTAATTCCTGTAAATGCAAAACACGCCTGAAAATCATGAAACTTGGCATGGTGTCATGACATGGCACCAACATGCTGTGGTAAATTTTTTGTGCGATTTGCGAAGGCGCACACATTAACAATCAACAAAGTCATTTTGGAACAAGTGTTGTCACGTTACAAATTGGAAACACAAGTATTATTGAAACCGTGGGCGTTCTACTTACCAATTACGTTCCGCCATGCGTCCCCTTTTTTTATTAGCTAGGAGGTGTCGTGCGGGGTAGCTATTTGAGTACGGGATGCGTGCGATCAGACCCCTGTGCATGCTCATCGGGAAGAGAGCACTTTGACCTCTACCCGCCGCGCACCTCCCTCCCAACGTCTCCATTCATGGCGCCCGAGCCCCTGTTCTACGGCGTGGCTATATGTCTCACCGGACTGAGATTTAAGAGAGAGAAATGAAAATCTGAAAAGAAAGTTTTGCACGGATCTTTATGTAAGATCCGACGGACCTATATATATAGCATCGACTGTGACTTATAGCAAGCATGATGAATATAAGGACGATGACAGTGGATAATAATTGTCTTACATATTTAGGAACATAATTAAAAAAAGCCACATGCGGCAACGCCCGAAATACACAAGGGAAAAAGAAGGAAGACAACGATCTGGCTCGATGATCTCTACTTTCTTGATGCATTGCTGCAGGCCGCAGGAACTAGTCTCCGCGGCGAGCGGCGATGAGCTCTTTCTTGTCCTCAAGATGCTGCTTGAGAGCATCCACGGATTCCTCCACTAGCCTTCTGCGCTCGATGCGCAGCGTGGCATTCTCGTCCATAAGTTTCTCGACGATGAAGCCTGTCCTCTTCAACAAGGCAGTGGTCTCCTCATGCTTCTCCGCACTTCCGACGATCTTCATCCTCAGGATGCTGCTTGAGAGCATCCTGAGGATGAGCTATTTCTTGTCCTCAAGATGCTGCTTGAGAGCATCCACGGATTCCTCCACCAGCCTTCTGCGCTCGATGCGCAGCATGGCATTCTCGTCCATAAGTTTCTCGACGATGACGCATGTCCTCTTCAACAAGGCAGTGGTCTCCTCCTGCTTCTCCGCACTTCCAACGATCTTCATCCTCAGCAGGTCGCGCTCGGCCAGGAGCTTCGCATTGCTCTCATTTAGTTGTCGGATGACACCGGTAGCCTTTTCAAAAGAGGCTTTCATGTCGTCCTGCAACCTCGCCCAACCAGAGATCTGATCCATCTAGCTATGGACGATCGCATGCATGCACCTGTAAGAGTCCTCGCCTGCCCACGAGACATTTTCCCAGGCCGCCGTGGCGCGGGAGGACATCTCTGCTGCATTCGCGGCACGGCGGGATATCTCTTCCGCTTCCGTGGCACGGCCGGACCGGTCTGCTACATCGACGGCACGGCGGGACCTCCATGCTGCTTCGACGGCGCGGCGGGACCTCTGTGCTGCTACGGCCGCGCGGCGGGACATGCTGGCTGCTTTTGCGGTGAGGCGGGACATCTCTCGTGCTTCCTCTTCCATGCTCGCATCTCCCTGGTGGCAATCTCTCGACCCAGAACTCACGCTGGCCATGGCAGACGCAAGGGAATGATGATGAATGACTTGTTTGTTTTTGTGGATGAGGAGTTGAGGAGGAATGTGCAGTCATCTTGGAGTAGAAGTATTTATAAACAAGTACTAATACACTCCTAAGTGTGAAACCATTTAGGTTTTGATCGGTGTGAACTAGTTTGCAATTAAATATAGCGTGGCTGTAATTTGGAATGTGACGGGATGCAGGCTCAAAATTTATTGACAGTTATAAGTGCGGCACTATTCCCGGAAGGCATAACATGGGCACGCCTTCTCGGCCGCAGACGTGGCGTTTGCACCATAGGGTGCACCGCAATAGGCAATGTCAGCACACGTCTTGTTCCAACAACCGTGCACGCTCGTTATTACCATCGCACACGCTTCTTTTAATTAGAATGTGTGTGCCCATCTAGGCACACACGTTGATCTATCTAACTGTTTCTGTTTGTTGTGGCTAATCGCAAACAGTTCATCCGTGTGAAGTGTATGCCATCAATCGCAGACACTTTGATTTTGCTGAGCCATTTCTGTTATGTTGCCTAATCGCAAATAGTTAATCCTTTTGAAGCGTATGCCCTCAATCGCACACACCTTTATCTAGCTGCCCGTTTCTATTGTTCCTCCTCATCACAAACCATTCATCCGAGTGAACCGTATGCTGTATATCACACACGCCTTCACCTGGCAGCCCGTTTCTTTTGTTCCGCCTCATCGCAAACAGTTCATTGAACTGAACCGTATGCCCTCCATCGCACACGCAATTGAAATCAGAACCGTGTTTGATGCATCCAGCATCGCAAACATTTTGCACCTTTTTTGACGGTTCTTTTACACCACCGTTTGCGATTATTGTATCGCACACAGTTTCGTCAAACGGTCTCTGATCGTAGTGTCGCGTTAGCAGCAACCTGCAGTAGTGCAGGGTTTGAGAGGAGATGGTGTTGTTGAAGATGTTGATGAAGATTGCCATCCCAAAGATGAGAGGGTTGTTGGTGATGACGATGGCTTCGATTTCCCCCTCCGGGAGGGAAGTTCCCACGGTGGAATCGCTCCACCGGAGGGCAAAAGTGCTCCTGCCCAAGTTCCACCTCGAGACGGCGGCGCTCCGTCCTGATAGTCCTCTCCCTATTTTTTCTAGGTCAAAATGACCTATATACCAGAAGATGGGCACCAGAGGTGGGCTGGGCTGAGCACAACCCACCAGCGCGTGACTGGGGGGCCTGGCGCGCCCTGGTGTCATGTGCTCACCAGGTGGCCTCCCTCCGATAGTTATTTGCTCCAATATTTTTTATATATTCCAAAATAATTCTCCACAAATTTTTAGCTCATTTGGAGATGAGCAGAACAGGTAACTCTAACATAGCTTTTTCATGTCCACAATTCCAGCTGTCGGCATTCTCCCTCTTTGTGTAAACCTTGCATATTATGAGAGAAAAGGCATTAGAATTACTTCATAAAGCATTATTATGCATAAAAACATTATAAATAACAGTAGGAAATCATGATGCAAAATGGACGTATCAACTCCCCAAAGCTTAGACCTCGCTTGTCCTCAAGCGAAAACCAAAATCGAAAAACATGTCCACGTGCTTAGAGAGAGAGAGAGAGGTGTCGATAAAAACAAAATACGAACATAGAAGCATCATGCTTATTATTATAGCAGCAAAGAACTTTAGCATAAAACTTTATCACATAACTTTATCATATGACTTCTCATGAATAAGTAATAATTCATCACAACATCGAAGTAAAAGCCTAAACTCTATTGAAAAGCAACAAACTATGATTTGAGTCAACTTGCAATTACAATTCATCAAATTTCAGAAAGGGTCTCATATCGGAGCCTTTTGGCAAGTCCACATACCCAACCATCATTTAATCTTCTATGATTGCTAACACTCACAACATACCCATGGGCAAAAAGTTTCAACCAAACACGTAGAAAGATAGGGGCTTATAGTTTCGCCTCCCAACATATTCACCTCAAGGGTGATGTCAACAATAATAATTCATACTCACTCATATCCAACTGGATATATGTGCCTAGATCTTTCCTCACCACATGATGCTTGCAAAAAGAGAAAATAAAAAGGAATAGGGAAGAATACTTTGACCCTTGCATAAAAGTAAATACATAAAAGTAAAAGATAGGCCCTTCGCAAAGGGAAGCAGAGTTTTTCATGCGCTTTTAGGTCTGCATGCCAAATCCTTTAATGCAAAAGAACGTCACATTATATTGCCCCTTATGATAGCAACCTTTATTATGCGGTCCCTCGCTTTTATTACTTTGCCATCACAAGTTCGTACAACGCTCAATTTTCTCTTACACTAAATGATCAAACATATTTAGAAGCAACTTTTTAGCCTTATTGCACCGATGACAACTTACTTGAAGGATCTTACTCAATCCATAGGTAGGTATGGTGGACTCTCAAAATAAGATTTTTGGTTTAAAGGTTTTTGGATGAAAAAGTAGTATCTCTACTTAGTGCGCAATTTTTGGCTAGCAAAGATATTGAGCAAGCACCACATGTTGGAGGATCTATGACAATATAACTTCTATGTGAATATGAACAAACATAAATCCTTATGTTGTCTTCCTTGTCCAACGTCAACAATTTTGACATATAATAATTAATGGGGGCTCACAATCATAGAATATGTCCAAGATAGTGTATTTGCATGTGTATCTTCTCTTCCCTTATTCATTCTTTCATGAATTGCATCGTTGACCAATGCTATGTTTGTCAACTTTCAACCAATTTTACCACTTGTACTTTTCCTTATGTGATGTCATTACTTACCATAAGATCAGCATATGATCTTTTTCATTATTTCCTTTTCTTTTTATTGAAACAAAAAAGTAGAGAAACCAAACTCAAACTACTCTTTATTATATATCTCACACACGATTACATAGATAGATAGATCACTAAGCAACCACTCAAAAATAAATCGAACTAAACTTTCATTCAACTAATTCTTAAGATAACTAAAGATCGAAGTAAGATAGATAAAGGCAAAGAAAGTGGTGGTGATACGATACCGGGGCACCTCCCCCAAGCTTGCCACAAGCCAAAGGGCGTGCCCATACCCGTTACTCAAGTCTCCTTCGGTGGGGAAGATGATGATGGTGGTGGTGATGCAGTGTCACACTTCAGGCTCAGGAGGTATTCCAATCTAGGAATGATGCTCCGAAGGGTGATGGTTTGCTCTTGCAACAGAATATTTTCACGAGTGAGATATTTATTTTGAACACGAACCGTTTCAATGGTCCTAAAGGCTTCAACGTTAGTAGGGGTAAGATGACCGTAGTATGGTTGAAGGATATCTTCTTCTTCTGCTGCTGGAACGGCCTGCTCTACTGCTGGATCTTGATCTCCCGTAGCTTCCTTGACCTTGTTCCCCTTGATGGTTTCCTTTGGTTCCTCTCTCTTCAGTTATATCTTCATCAACAAAGCATCATCTTCTACTTTGTTGGAGGAGGGAGAAGACATTTCCTGGCTTGACAGATTTGATAGAAAACAACAAGAAACAAGAATAGCGGGTTTCTTTGTAATACGGTGGTCAATACGTTAGGGGCGTATATAAAGATTTTTTATCTTGGGAAACAAGCATACGAGAGGAAAACATAGTGGGGAAGGTTCCCGAGGGGGGCAGAACCCACCTGGGCGCGCCCTGGTGCCTTGTGCCCTCCTCGGTTTCCTTCCTGGTTATTTCTTATTTTCCTAATTTTTGTAATATTCCAAAACTGACAAAAAATATTTTTGCGGATTTTGCGGAGTCCGTTTACTTACCGTATCATGTAACTCCTCTTTTTCAGGATTCGGGAGTGTTCCAGAAGGTTTCTTTTATGTGTTCCTCTGGTGTTATGGTTTGAATGATATTGCTTTCAACATTAATAGGCGTACCTGAGATATAGTGTTTAATTCTTTGCCCATTGACCACCTTCGGACTAGTACCTTCGGCATTATTAATTTTGATAGCTCCAGAGCGATAAACCTCTTTGATAATATATGGTTCTTCCCATTTGGAAATAATTTTTCCAGCAAAGAATCTAAAATGAGAGTTGTACAAAAGAACATATTCCCCAACTTTGAATTCCCGCTTTTGTAATCTTTTATCATGCCATCCTTTAACCTTTTCTTTAAATAATTTGGCATTTTCATAAGCTTGGGTTCTCCATTCATCTAGTGAGATAATATCAAATAACCTCTTTTCACCGGCAATCTTGAAGTCATAATTAAGTTCTTTAATTGCCCAATATGCTTTATGTTCTAATTCAAAAGGCAAATGACAAGCTTTTCCATAAACCATTTTATAAGGAGACATACCTATAGGATTTTTATAAGCTGTTCTGTAGGCCCAGAGTGCACCTTCTAATTTCTTGGACCAATTCTTTCGGGACCTATTGACAGTCTTTTG
The DNA here is from genome assembly GCF_018294505.1 of Triticum aestivum. Lineage (NCBI taxonomy): Eukaryota > Viridiplantae > Streptophyta > Magnoliopsida > Poales > Poaceae > Triticum > Triticum aestivum. The sequence continues at coordinate 356,485,392 of NC_057805.1, forward strand.
TAAAATTAGTTTTATTTCTCTATTGCTAAGTTTGACTTGACCACTAGATTGAGGATGATAGGGTGATGCAATTCTATGGTTAACATCATATTTAGCAAGCATTTTACGGAAAACACCATGAATAAAGTGTGAACCACCATCAGTCATTAAATATCTAGGGCCTCCAAACCTTGGGAAAATAACTTCTTTAAGCATTTTAATGGAAGTGTTATGATCACCACTACTAGTTGGAATAGCTTCTACCCACTTAGTAACATAATCAACATCAAGCAAAATATGTGTGTACCCATTAGAGGAATGGAAAGTCACATATAATCAAAACCCCAAACATCAAATGGTTCAACAACAAGTGAATAATTAATAGGCATTTCTTGACACTTATCGATATTACCTATCCTTTGGCATTCATCACAAGATAAAACAAACATACGGGCATCCTTGAAGAGAGTAGGCCAATAAAAACCAGTTTGCGATACCTTGCGAGCAGTTCTATCTCCCGCATGATGCCCTCCATAAGCTTCGGAGTGACATTTTCGTAGGATTTGTTCCCGTTCATGCTCAGGTACACAACGTCTAATAATACCATGTACTCCTTTTTTATTAAGATGTGGGTCATCCCAAAAGTAATGTCTTAAATCATAGAAGAATTTTTTCTTTTGTTGGTATGTGAAATTAGCTGGTATATATTTAGAAACAATGTAATTAGCATAGTCAGCATACCAAGGTGTTTTATGAGAAACATTTATTGCAGCTAGTTGTTCATCAGGAAAACTATCATCAATAGGTAGTGGGTCATCATGAATATTTTCTAACCTAGGCAAGTTATTAGCTACGGGGTTCTTAGCTCCTTTCCTATCAGTGATATGTAAATCAAATTCTTGTAGCAAGAGAACCACCTAATGAGTCTAGGTTTAGCATCTTTCTTCTCCATAAGATATTTTATAGCAGCATGATCAGTGTGAACAATTACTTTGGAATCAACAATATAAGATCTAAATTTATCACAAGCAAGCACAACTGCTAAAAGTTCTTTTTCAGTAGTAGCATAATTTCTTTGGGCACTGTCTAGAGTTTTACTAGCATAATGGATAACATTTATTTTTTATCAACTCTTTTTCCTAAAACAGCACCAACAACATAATCACTAGCATCACACATAATTTCAAAAGGCAAGTTCCAATCAGGTGGTTGAACTATAGGTGCATAGGTTAAAGCTTTCTTAAGTGTTTCAAAGGCTTCTACACAATCATCATAAAAAACAAATGGAACATCCTTTTGTAAAACATTTTTAAGAGGCCTATATATTTTAGAGAAGTCTTTAATAAACCTCCTATAGAAACCATAATGACTAAGGAAACTACGAATACCTTTAATATCCTTAGGACATGGCATTTTCTCAATTGCATCAACTTTAGCTTTATCCACCTCAATACCCCGCTCAGAAATTTTATGCCCCAAGACAATACCTTCATTAACCATAAAGTGGCACTTATCCCAATTCAAGACAAGATTAGTTTGCTCACATCTCTGCAAAACTCGATCAAGGTTGCTTAAGCAATCATCAAAGTAAGTTCCATAAACAGAAAAATCATCCATGAAAACCTCAACAATCTTTTCACAAAAATCAGAGAATATAGTAGTCATACATCTTTGAAAGGTGGCGGGTGCATTGCATAAACCAAAAGGCATACGTCTATAAGCATAAGTTCTAAAAGGGCAAGTAAAGGTGGTTTTCTCTTGATCAGGTTGTGAAACAAGAATTTGAGAAAAACCAGAATATCCATCAAGAAAACAAAAGTGCATGTGCTTAGATAGTCTTTCTAGCATTTGATCAATAAAAGCCAGAGGGTAATGATCTTTTCTAGTTGCTTTATTTAATTTTCTAAAATCAAGTACCATTCTCTAACTAGTGGCGATTCTTTGTGGGATAAGTTCATTTTTTCATTAGGAACAATAGTAGTACCTCCCTTCTTAGGGACATAGTGAACGGGACTTTCCCATCTACTATCAGCTATGTGATAGATTATACCTGCTTCAGAAGCTTTAATATTTCAGTTCTTACCACTTCTTTCATCTTAGGATTCAAACGTCATTGGCCATCAACAACGGGTTTAGCAGTAGGTTCCATATTAATTTTGTGCTGATAGAGAGTGGGACTGATGCCCTTAAGATCATCAATAGTATATCCAATAGCAGCTCGGTGCATCTTCAGAAATTTCAATATTTCTTCTTCATGTTCTGAAAGGTTAGCACTAATAATAACATGATATATCTTTTTCTCATCAAGATAAGCATATTTCAAAGTGTCTGGCAATTATTTTAATTCAAACACAGGATCACCTTTAGGTGGAGGAGGAACTCCTAGAATTTCAATAGGAAAATTGTGTTTGAGAAGAGGTTGTTGTTCAAAAAATATTTTATCTATTTCATTTCTTTCATGCAAGTGCATATCATTTTCATGGTCGAGCAAATATTGTTCTAGTGGATCAGTAGGAGGCATGGCAATAGAAGCAAGACCAATTATTTCATCCTTACTAGGTAATTTTTATCATGGGGTTGTCTACTAAACTTAGAGAAATTAAATTCACGAGACTCATCACCAAAGCTAAAACTGACAATTTGTTTATGACAATCTATAGTAGCATTGACAGCGTTGAAGAAAGGTCTACCAAAGATAATGGGACAAAAGTCATCTTGTGGGGAACCAAGAACTAGAAAATCAGTAGGATATTTTATTTTCCCACACAAGACTTCAACATCTCTAACGATCCCCAGTGGTGTAATGGTGTCTCTATTAGCAAGTTTAATAGTAACATCTATGTCTTCTATTTCAGCGGGTGCTATATCATTCATAATTTATTGGTATAAGGTAAAAGGAATAGCACTCACACTAGCACCTAAATCACATGGGCCATGATAACAATGATCTCCTACTTTAACTGAGACAACAGTCATGCCAACAACAAGCCTATGTTTATCTTTTTCATCGGGCTTAGCAATTCTAGCAGCTTCATCACAGAAGTAAATAACATGCCCATCAATATTTTCCACCCAGAGATCTTTAACCATAGCAACACTGGGTTCTACTTTGATTTGTTCTGAGGGTTTAGGTGCTTTAATATTACTTTTGCGAACCATAGTTGAAACCTTAGCATGTTCCTTTATCCCAACAGGGAAAGGTGGTTTTTTAATATAAGCAGTAGGCACAACTGGATCAACATTGTAAATGATAGTTTCATCTTCAGCTATTACCGATTCTTTAATTTCTTATTTAATAGGGGGTGATATTTAAAACTTCTCCTTAGGGAGATCAACATGAGTAGCAAATGATTCGAAAAAGAGGCTACTATCTCAGAGTCAAGTCCATATTTAGTGCTAAACTTGTGAAAAGCATCGGTATTCATAAAAGATTTAGCACAATCAAACTCAAGCTTAATACCTGACTCTTTAACTTCGTCGAGTTCCCAATCTTCAGAGTTGTGTTTAATTCTTTCCAAAATATTCCACCTGAATTCAATAGTTTTCTTCATAAAAGAAAGAACCAGTACAAGAAGTATCGAGCATGGATTGATCATCATGAGAAAGCCGAGCATAAAAATTCTAAATGATAATTTATCTAGAGAGCTCATGATTGGGGCATGAATATAACATTGAATTAAGCCTCCCCCAAGCTAAAGCGATACATTCTCCTTCACGAGGCGAAAAATTATATATAATTCCGATCACGATGAACTAGATGCATATGATACATTTTTTGGTGAAATTCCAATTTCAGTCGATTCCAGTTCCAAGATACAATATCATCGCATAGCCTATACCATATCAATTCTTTTCCCTTCAAACATAAAGGGAAAAACTTCTTCTTAGCTTCATCTTCGGATAAAACTGCAATCTTAAATAATCCACAAATTTCATCCACATAGATCAAGTGCATATCAGGATGTTCGGTTCCATCTCCTGCATAAGGATTATTTAGCAGTTGTTCTATCATACCCGAACGAATTTTATAACGAATATTTTCAGTAGGTGCAGTAGGTCGAGGGGCAACTAATTGTGCTTCCGGTCGAGGTGAAGATACCCCGAACAAATCCCTCAAAGGATGGTTTTCCATAGTAGCAAATGGCAACAAATTTCAGCACGTAGTATAAACTTTTCCTTACCAATTTCCACTTACCAAGAGTGCTTCACTCCCCGGCAATGGCGCCAGAAAAGATTCTTGATGACCCACAAGTATAGGGGATCAATCATAGTCCTTTCAATAAGTAAGAGTGTCGAACCCAACGAGGAGTAGAAGGAAATGACAAGTGGTTTTCAGCAAGGAAATTTCTGCAAGCACTGAAATTGTCGGTAACAGGTAGCTTGATAGCAAGATAATTTGTAATGAGCAAGTATCGGTAATGATAAATAAAGTGCAGCAAGGTAGGCCAATCCTTTTGTGGCAAAGGATAGGTCAAAACGGTCTCTTATAATAAGCAAAGCGTTCTTGAGGGTACACGGGAATTTCATCTAGTCACTTTCATCATGTTGGTTTGATTCGTGTTCGCTACTTTGATTGTAACAACCCGAACTTGATAAGACTCGATGTCTCTATGCTTACTGTGCTAGTCCCTGGATCATTAGCTAGCACACACAGTACAAGATGCAATATAAAAATAAAACCACATGTCATAATATTACATCATAGATCCAGAATTTAATATAATACATACCTGCATAGCTCAAGCTAGTATACAAACAAAATGCGGCAGAAAAGCAAATAAAATCTCCATGAAGTCCATCAACACCACAGGCAAATGTCGAGTATAGACATCGTAACCCTACATCGTATTGCTCACTCGTCGTATAAAATCTGCAACATGAAACGTTGTAGCCACGAAGGGTCAATACTTTGAATGTATTGGCAAGTCACACAAGGAATGATATAACAGACCTACATCTATATGCAAGGTATATCAAGAGGATATTGTAGTGGTTGTTTTGCGGAAAGCTAGTTTTTCCCTGATAGCTACATAATATAATAGTCAATTTTAACTTTATCTTGCTATAATTAAATACATATGGTTGAATTGGGCAATCCAGTTACAACCTATCCCAATTATTAAGTTTCCCACTCAATTTTTATTAAAGTATCCTCTGTAAGATCATCCAACAACTGTAATGGCATAGTGGCTCAAATTTGTCCATAACCGGGGACACGGCTAATCATGATTAGTTTTTACACTCTGCAGAGGTTTGTACACTTTACCCACTAGACTCAACCCAAAGATTGAGACATAGTCTTTCAGAAGCAGTCGCCTAGTCCCACAGGAGGCCCATCCCAACTATCATAACCACATCTGTTGTCACATCTGGGTAAGGTCTCCACAACTGATCAACTAAGCGAGAGCCCATATTAGCCAGTGGTTGTACATGGAAGCTACTAGTCACTAAGTCTGTCTGATCTTTTTGAGCCTGGACGGCACCCATTTACATTCAAAGGGTATAAACCATGATGTTCTTGAAACCACCCAGCAATACCGTTCGGGCGCACTTAGCCATGGTCCATGCCCTTAGAAAAGGAACAAGAAACCATGATGCAACCCTATTCGTCCAGAGGTGAATTATATATTATGTTTTTACTCAAGTTGTATTATATATAGTCCTCACATAATCTCGATGCATACACGAACCAATCCCCGTCTAAATAGCATAGCAAGAATACACTACCATGATCTACAATAAGGCCATACTAAGCTGAAACTCAGTAGCAATAACATGCTACCAAAAATATTCCTACACATGCAGAATATGGTATTGTGATATAGAACTACATGCATAAAAAAATAGGATAAAGGATGATCAAGGTGTAACTTGCCTGGTACGTTTGATGAAGATCGACGCACTCACAATCCCTGATAATTCTACTCGTCACGCTCCGAGTAATCTATCGCAGTCAAAGAACTCAAATCAATAACCATGCCATACAAAAGAATCAAGAGAACAACAAAACCAATATGGCAAGGTTGAACAAGAATAATACATATAGGCTTAATATATAATATAGGTGTGCATGGTGCTATAACGTGACAAGGTGAAGGAATGAACTCGAAAGAGTTAAAGTGCAATGTAACATGGTTTTATATGCTCATATTCGATATAATGGGAATCAGAGTCAAAGTGAGGGGAAACAACATACAAGTGGTGTAACAGATTTCATGTGACATAAGGGTTCATATGCAAGAAGAATTGATGGAACAGGAGCACTACAACGCAAGTTATAGTGGAGCGAAGTTTAAATTAAATTTAAATTCAAAACAGGTCAAACATATTTGAATTTTGTGTATACATGATATGATCAGCAAGTATTTGATACAAGTTTTCAGATGCAAAAAGAATCAATTGAAAAGGTGTCACGGTTTGCAATATATTGCCTCCGGAAGGTGGAATTCAAATTTGAACAAATTTAAATTTAAACAATTCAAACTTGTGAAAAGTTGGTTCTACAGGATTCTCCTGATCAATATGAGTTCATAGGAAAAAGAATTACCTAAATTGGCCATATGGTTTAAGAGATACCTAATTGAAATTAGGTGAACAATCTCTAAAAAGACAAAAGGGAAACTCTATTTTTTTGTGCTGCTGTGGCTACTGTAGCACACTGCCACGTGGCCTGACGGGAATTGTCCAAAAAAAACCATGCGCGCGCGCTCACCGTGAGAGAAAGGATGATGGCAGCAGTACAGGCGGGGGTGGCGGCGCTACTCCAGTGGTCCTCCGGCAAAGTTGAGGCGGCTTGTGGATCCGGTGTTCGATGAGGGTGGTGATGGTGGCGTAAAACGGTGAAGGAAGCATCCTCTGTTGGTGGCACCATCGTTCGGTAGTGCTGGCGAACTCCGATGAGGTCGAGAGTGCACCAGGAGCTTGCTCCGGTGTCAATAGTCATCGGAATCAACTGGTGAAGGGAACTCGATGGCAGAACTTCAACAAATCCGTGCGCTCGTCTCCAATGATCGTCTGACTCGTGGATGTGCACGGGAGGGTTCGGAGCAACTCTTAGAACTCAAACATGTGCCCAGGGCACTCCGGGGATCCCTGTTGCGGTAGCAGTGACGGTGGTGAGAGGTGGCTTTGGGACTTCATTCTGATGCTCGATTTGGCGCTTCTAGGAGCAAACAAAAGGGTCAAGGAGTGGGGCAACAATGTCTGTAACGACCCGAACCTGATAAGACTCGATGTCTCTGTGCTCACTGTGCTAGTCCCTGGATCATTAGCTAGCACACACAGTACAAGATGTAATATCAAAATAAAACCACATGTCGTAATATTACATCATAGATCCAGAATTTAATATAATACATACCTGCATAGCTCAAGCTAGCATACAAACAAAATGCAACATAAAAGAAAATAAAATCTCCATGAAGTCCATCAACACCATAGGCAAATGTCGAGTATAGACATTGTAACCCTACATCGTATCACTCACTCGTCGTATAAAATCTGCAACATGAAACGTTGCAGCCACGAAGGGTCAATACTTTGAATGTATATCAAGAGGATATTGTAGTGGTTGTTTTGCGGAAAGCTAGTTTTTCCCTGATAGCTACATAATATAATAGTCAATTTTAATTTTGTCTTGCTACAATTAAATACATATGGTTGAATTGGGCAATCCAATTACAACCTATCCCAATTATTAAGTTTCCCACTGAATTTTTATTAAAGTATCCTCTGTCAAGATCATCCAACAACTGTAATGGCATAGTGGCTCAAATTTGTCCATACCCGGGGACACGGCTAATCATGATTAGTTTTTACACTCTGCAGAGGTTTGTACACTTTAACCACTGGACTCAACCTAAAGATTGAGACATAGTCTTTCAGAAGCAGTCGCCTAGTCCCACAGGAGGCCCATCCCAACTATCATAACTACATCTACTGGCACATCCGGGTAAGGTCTCCACAACTGATCAACTAAGTGAGAGCCCATATTAGCCAGTGGTTGTACATGGAAGCTACTAGTCACTAAGTCTGTCTGATCTTTTTGAGCCTGGACGGCACCCACTTACATTCAAAGGGTATAAACCATGATGTTCTTGAAACCACCCAGCAATACCGTTCGGGCGCACTTAGCCATGGTCCATGCCCTTAGAAAAGGAACAAGAAACCATGATGCAACCCTGTCCGCCTAGAGGTGAATTATATATTATGTTTTTACTCAAGTTATATTATATATAGTCCTCACATCATCTCGATGCATACACGAAGCAATCCCCGTTTACATAGAATAGCAAGATTACACTACCACGATCTACAATAAGGCCATACTAAGCTGAAACTCAGTAGCAATAACATGCTACCACAAATATTCCTACACATGCACAAGATGGTATTGTGATATAGAACTACATGCATAAAGAATAGGATAAAGGATGATCAAGGTGTAACTTGCCTGGTACGTTTGATGAAGATCGACCCACTCACAATCCCTGATAATTCTACTCGTCACACTCCGAGTAATCTATCACAATCAAAGAACTCAAATCAATAACCATGCCATACAAAAGAATCAAGAGAACAACAAAACCAATATGGAAAGGTTGAACAAGAACAATACATATAGGCTTAATATATAATATAGGTGTGCATGGTGCTATAACGTGACAAGGTGAAGGAATGAACTCGAAAGAGTTAAAGTGCAATGTAACATGGTTTTATAAGCTCATATTGGATATAATGGGAATCGGAGTCAAAGTGAGGGGAGACAACATAGAAGTGGTGTAATAGATTTCATATGACATAAGGGTTCATTTGCAAGAAGAATTGATGGAACAGGAGCACTACAACGCAAGTTATAGTGGAGCAAAATTTGAATTAAATTTAAATTCAAAACAGGTCAAACATATTTGAATTTTGCGTATACATGATATGATCAGCAAGTATTTGATACAAGTTTTCAGACGCAAAAAGAATCAATTGAAAAGATGTCACGGTTTGCAATATATTGCCTCCGGAAGGTGGAATTCAAATTTGAACAAATTTAAATTTAAACAATTGAAACTTGTGAAAAGTTGGTTCTACAGGATTCTCCTGATCAATATCACTTCACAGGAAAAAGAATTACCTAAATTGGCCATATGGGTTAAGAGATACCTAATTGATATTAGGTGAACAATTGATAACCCACAAGTGTAGGGGATCAATTGTAGCCTCTTTCGATAAGTAAGAGTGTCGAACCCAACGAGGAGCTAAAGGTAGAACAAATATTCCCTCAAGTTCTATCGACCATCGATACAACTATACGCACGTTTAACGTTCTCTTTACCTAGAATAGGTGGTTTTTGATAAGTTTGCAAGATAATAAAGAGCACGTAAATAAATACTAGGGGCTGTTTAGATAAAGACACAACTAAGTTAGTTTTAGTAGAGAGCTTTTTGTCACACAAGAAAGTTATTTGTCCCTAGGCATTCGATAACTAGACCGGTAATCATTATTGCAATTTTATTTGAGGGAGAGGCATAAGCTAACATACTTTCTCTTCCTGGATCATATGAACTTATGATTGGAACTCTAGCAAGCATCCGCAACTACTAAAGATCATTAAGGTAAAACCCAACCATAGCATTAAAGCATCAAGTCCTCTTTATCCCATACGCAACAACCCCCTTACTCGGGTTTATGCTTCTGTCACTCAAGCAACCCACTATAGGCGAATCATGAACGTATTGCAACACCCTACAACGGGAATCCCTCACACTTGCGCGACACGGAGAGCACCATAGGACAGCACCAATAATGAAACATGCAACTCAAACCAATCACGATCATCAATTAACCAATAGGACAAAACGGATCTACTCAAACATCATAGGATATCCATACATGATTGGGAAATAATATATAGCATTGAGCACCATGTTTAAGTAGAGATTACAGCGGGTAAAAGAGGGGTTACATCGCTGCATAGAGGGGGGAAGAGTTGGTGATGATGGCGGTGAAGTTGTTGGTGTAGATGGCGGTGATGATGATGGCCCCGGCGGCGTTCCGGCGCCACCGGAAGCGAGGGGGAGAGCCCCCCTCCTTCTTCTTTTTCCTTAACCTTCTCCCTAGATGGGAGAAGGTTTTCCCCTATGGTCCATGGTCTCCATGGCGTGGGAGGGGCGAGAGCCCCTCCGCGATTGGATCTGTCTCCTTGTCTCTCTCTGTTTCTGCGTTCCAGATCAGGCCTTTCACCATCTCTTTTATAACTGGAGATCCATAACTCCAATTGGGCTGAATTTTGGACACGATCTCTATCTGGAAATTAGCTTTCTTGCGGCGAAAGAAGGGCTCCAACCGCCTTAAAGGGTGGCCACGAGGGTCCAGGGCGCCCCCTGCCTCGTGGCCCCCTCGGGCATCGTATCGCGTTGATTCTTCTTCCCAAAAATCACAAATATTCAAAAAAATCTCCATCAGTTTTTATCCCGTTTGGACTCCGTTTGATATGGATTTTCCGCGAAACAAAAAACATGCAACAGGAACTGGCACTGGGCACTGGATCAATATGTTAGTCCCAAAAATAGTATAAAAAGTTGCCAAAAGTATATGAAAGTTGTAGAATATTGGCATGGAACAATAAAAAATTATAGATACGACGGAGACGTATCAGCATCCCCAAGCTTAATTCCTGCTCGTCCTCGAGTAGGTAAATGATAAAAAAAGATAAATTTTGATGTGGAATGCTACCTAGCGTAATCTTGATCATGTATCTAATCATGGCATGAATATTAAGACACGAGTGATTCAAAGCAATAGTCTATCATTTGACATTAAGACAATAATACTTCAAGCATACTAACCAAGCAATTATGTCTTATCAAAATAACATAGCCAAAGAAAGCTTATCCCTACAAAATCATATAGTTTGTCCATGCTTCATTTTCGTCACATAAAATGCCCATCATGCACAACCCCGATGACAAGCCGAGCAACTGGTTCATACTTTTTAATGCGCTCCAGCCTTTTCAACCCTCACGCAATACATGAGCGCAAGACATGGACATAGCACTATGGGTGGAATAGAATATGATGATGGAGGTTGTGTGGAGAAGTCAAAAAAGGAGAAAGTCTCACATCAACGCGGCTAATCAACGGGCTATGGAGATGCCCATCAATTGATGTCAATGTGAGGAGTAGGGATTGCCATGCAATGGATGCACTAAGAGGTATAAGTGCATGAAAGCTCAAACTAGAAACTAAGTGGGTGTGCATCCAACTTGCTTGCTCATGAAGACCTCGGGCATTTGAGGAAGCCCATCATCGGAATATACAAGCCAAGTTCTATAATGAAAATTCCCACTAGTATATAAAAGTGATAACTCAAGAGACTCTCTATGTGAAGAACATGGTGCTACATTGAAGTACAAGTGTGGTAAAAGGATAGTAACATTGCCCCCTTTTCTTTTATTTTCCTTTTTTTTTCTTTTTTTGCGGGCTTCTTTGGCCCCCTTTTTATATTTAGGCTTCTTTGGCCTCTTTTTTTTTCTTGGGGCAATGCTCTAATAATGATGATCATCACACTTTTATTTACTTACAACTCAATATTACAACTCGATACTAGAACAAAGATATGACTCTTATATGAATGCCTCCGGCGCTGTACCAGGATGTGCAATGATCTAGCGTAGCAATGACATCAAAAAACGGACAAGCCATGAAAACATCATGCTAGCTATCTTACGATCATGCAAAGCAATATGACAATAAATGCTCAAGTCATGTATATGATGATGATGGAAGTTGCATGGCAATATATCTCGGAATGGCTATGGAAATGCCATGATAGGTAGGTATGGTGGCTATTTTGAGGAAGATATAATGAGGCTTATGTGTGATAGAGCATATCGTATCACGAGGTTTGGATGCACCGGCGAAGTTTGCACCAACTCTCGAGGTGAGAAAGGGCAATGCACGGTACCGAAGAGGCTAGCAATGATGGAAGTGGGAGAGTGCGTATAATCCATGGACTCACATTAGTCATAAATAACTCATATACTTATTGCAAAAGTTTATTAGCCCTCGAAGCAAAGTACTACTATGCATGCCCCTAGGGGGATAGATTGGTAGGAAAAGACCATCGCTCATCCCCGACCGCCACTCATAAGGAAAGCACTCAAAGAACACCCCATGCTTCAAATTTGTCACACAACGTTTACCATACGTGCATGCTACGGGACTTGCAAACCTCAACACTAGTATTTCTCAATTTCACAATTACTCAACTAGCACGACTCTAATATCACCACCTTTATATCGCAAAACTATTGCAAGGAATCAAACATATCATATTCAGTGATCTACAAGTTTTATGTAGGATTTTATGACTAACCATGTGAATGACCAATTCCTGTCATCTCTCTAAATAGATATAAGTGAAGCAAGAGAGTTTAATTCTTTCTACAAAATATATGCCCATGCTCTAACAAATATAAGTGAAGCAAAAGAGCATTCTACAAATGGCGGTTTTCTATGTGAAGAGAAACAGGCAATCCAAACTTCAAATGATATAAGCGAAGCACATGAAGCATTCTATAAAGCCGTACTCAAAGGATATAAGTGAAGTGCAAAGAACATTCTATAAATCAACCAAGGACTATCTCATACCAGCATGGTGCATAAAAGAAAAGTGAAAACTAAATGCAAAAGACGCTCCAAGATTTGCACATATCGCATGAACGAAACGAATCCGAAAACATACCGATACTTGTTGAAGAAAGATGGGATGCCTTCCGGGGCATCCCCAAGCTTATATGCTTGAGTCTCCTTGAATATTTACTTGGGGTTCCTTGGGCATCCCCAAGCTTGAGTTCTTGCCTCTCCTCCTTCTCCTCACATCGAGACCTCCTCGATCTTCGAACACTTCATCCACACAAAACTCAACAGAAAACTCGGTAAGATCCGTTAGTATTATAAAGCAAATCACTAGTCTAGGTACTGTTGCAAACCAATTCATATTTTGTTTTTGCATTATAGCTACTGTAATATAACTTTTCCATGGCTTAATCCACTGATAGAAATTGATAGTTTCATCAAAACAAGCAAACTATGCATCAAAAACAGAATCTGTCTAAAACAGAACAGTCTGTAATAATCTGAACATTCACCATACCTCTGGTACTCAAAAAATTCTACCAAAATTAGGAAAAATAATTTTTTTATATAAAGACAGTTAAAAAAGTTTCATAACCGTTTGACGTTCCAGTAAAAAATGTAAAATCACGCACTACAGCCAAAGTTTCTGTCCTGCACCGTACAAACCAACAAGCATTGTAAACATCCTAAAGGCAAACCTTGGCACATTATTTTTATAATACAATGGAATTGTACAAGGGGATAATTATTTTTGTTGAAAAGTTTCTGTAATCAAGATTCACAAAGTTTCCGTGAGCATGAACAAAGTTCAAGGCTAGCTCCCACTTTAACAATGTTCGTCTTTCTCACTTTCGCTTTTATTTTTGAAAAAGTTTTAGATTCCCCCTTTATTTTTTTTGTTTTTAAACTTTATAAAAGCACTCAACAGAAATAAATGACTCTCTAAAACTTCCGGGTTGTCTCCCTGGCAGCGCTTTCTTTAAAGCCATTAAGCTAGGCATGTAGTGCTCAAGTAATGAATCCACCCGGATCCCAAGGTATATCAAAGCCAATTTTAATTAACAATGATTTGTAATTTAGTAGTGAGCACAAAGTAACATATATCAAGCAAAAAAGAAGTCTAACTCTCTTCCTAAGCATCGGCATGTCATAAAAGTACAATTCATGCACACAAAGTAAAGGCCAATGCATAGTATAAACAGTTTCTTGCAATTTTATCGAGTTGGAAATATAGAGAGGTGGAGATATAGTTCCTCTCTCATAATAATTGCAAGTAGGAGCAGCAAGCACATGCATATTATTTCTATCAAAATCATCATGTGTAGCAGTAAAACGCAACCCATCAATATAATCCTTAATAAGGGCAAACTTCTCCGATATAGTGTAGTCGGGAGAATTAATAAACATAATAGGACTATCATGCGTGGGTGAAAGAGCAAGAATTTCATGTTTAACATAAGGAACTATAGCAAGTTCATCTCCATAATCATAATTCATATAGGCATCTTGGCCACAAGCATAGCAAGCATCATCAAAAAGGGATATTTCAAAAGAATCAACGGGATCATAACAATCATTATAGCAATCATCCTTCGGTAAGCACGAAGGGAAATTAAACAATGTATGAGTTGAAGAGTTACTCTCATTAGAAGGTGGGCATGGGTAGCTAATCCGCTCTTCCTCCTTTTGTTCATCGCTCTCCTCATCATCTTTTTTATCCAATGAGCTCACAATTTCATCAATTTCTTCTTCCATAGACTCCTGCAAAATATTAGTCTCTTCTTGGATAGCAGAGACTCTCTCAATAAAATCATCAATATCGAAATTGAATTCATAATTCTCATAGCAATATTTAAGTATAGCTAAATTTTCAGGTCTATAAACTGAATCATCAAAATCTTCAAACTCGTTAAACAAAGATTCAATTCCATAAGCACCCATAAAAGCAACGAATTCTTCTATTTGTTCCACATCATAGTAAACATATATACCATTAGCATAAGAAGCCAAGTTGCATGAAAAGGGAAGGTGTGGAGCCTTCATCCTGGAGCAACAAGTATAATCATATCTCAAGCATAGTTCCCGAGCATACCAATGCAACATATGAATTTGATCCCATAATAGTTTCCCTTTTTGAGTCAAGCGATAATCCCTAAAGTATTCACGTTGATCCAACGTGTCTCCCATTACATAACTGAATGGGGTTTTCTCAGGATTATCAAAGTAATACATAATATTTTTCACATAACCAGCATCGAGGGTTTTAGGAGGTTCCCCATCTCCATGAGTAGCAAGTACACCTAATGTTTTTGGTATTTCATGTTCCATATCCATAACTAAAGATAGAGAACAACTTAGAACAGCAAATAAAAATTACTTAGTGATAAAGCAAACAAGCACACACGAGAATATTCACCCCACGCTATGACTCCTCGGCAACGGCGCCAGAAAAAGGTCTTGATAACCCACAAGTATAGGGGATCAATTGTAGCCTCTTTCGATAAGTAAGAGTGTCGAACCCAACGAGGAGCTAAAGGTAGAACAAATATTCCCTCAAGTTCTATTGACCACCAATACAACTCTACGCACGCTTAATGTTCGCTTTACCTAGAACAAGTATGAAACTAGAAGTACTTTGTAGGCGTTTTTGGATTAGTTTGCAAGATAATAAAGAGCACGTAAATAAATACTAGGGTCTGTTTAGATAAAAACACAACTAAGTTAGTTTTAGTAGAGAGCTTTTTGTCACACAAGAAAGTTATTTGTCCCTAGGCATTCGATAACTAGACCGGTAATCATTATTGCAATTTTATTTGAGGGAGAGGCATAAGCTAACATACTTTCTCTTCTTGGATCATATGAAATTATGATTGGAACTCTAGCAAGCATCTGCAACTACTAAAGATCATTAAGGTAAAACCCAACCATGGCATTAAAGCATCAAGTCCTCTTAATCCCATACGCAACAACCCCCTTACTCGGGTTTATGCTTCTGTCACTCAAGCAACCCACTATAAGCGAATCATGAACGTATTGCAACACCCTACAGCGGGAATCCCTCATTCTTGCGTGACACGTAGAGCACCATAGGAGAGCACCAATAATAAAACATGCAACTCAAACCAATCACGATCATCAATTAACCCATAGGACAAAACAGATCTACTAAAACATCATAGGATAGCCATACATCATTGGGAAATAATATATAGCGTTGAGCACCATGTTTAAGTAGAGATTACAGCGGGTAAAAGAGGGGTTACACCGCTGCATAGAGGGGGGAAGAGTTGGCGATGATGGTGGTGAAGTTGTTGGTGTAGATGGCGGTGATGATGATGGCCCCGGCGGCGTTCCGGCGCCATCGGAAGCGAGGGGGAGAGAGCCCCCTCCTTCTTCTTTTTCCTTGACCTTCTCCCTAGATGGGAGAAGGGTTTCCCCTCTGGGCCATGGTCTCCATGGCGTGGGAGGGGCGAGAGCCCTCCGAGATTGGATCTGTCTCTCTGTCTCTCTCTGTTTCTACATTCCAGATCTGGCCTTTCACCGTTTCTTTTATAACCGGAGATCTGTAACTCCGATTGGGCTGAATTTTGGACACGATCTCTATCCAGAAATTAGCTTTCTTGCGGCGAAAGAAGGGCTCCAACCGCCTTACGGGGTGGCCACGAGGGTCCAGGGTGTGCCTGACCCCTTGGCCCCCCCGCCTCGTGGCCCCCTCGGGCATCGTATCGCGTTGATTCTTCTTCCCAAAAATCACAAATATTTCAAAAAAATCTCCATCAGTTTTTATCCCGTTTGGACTCCGTTTGATATGGATTTTCTGTGAAACAAAAAACATGCAACAAACAGGAACTGTCACTGGGCACTGGATCAATATGTTAGTCCCAAAAATAGTATAAAAAGTTGCCAAAAGTATACGAAAGTTGTGGAATATTGGCATGGAACAATAAAAAATTATAGATACGACGGAGACGTATCAACAATATCTAAAAAGACAAAAAGGAAACTTTGTTTTTTTCTGCTGCTGTGGCTACTGTAGCACACTGCTACGTGGCCTGACAGGATTTGTCCAAAAAAACTGTGTGCACACGCTCACCGTGAGAGAAAGGATGATGGCAGCGGTACAGGCGGGGGTGGCGGCGCTACTCTGGTGGTCCTCTGGCGAAGTTGAGGTGGCTTGTGGATCCGGTGTTCGACGAGGGTGGTGATGGTGGCATAAAACGGCGAAGGAAGCGTCCTATGTTGGTGGCGCCATCGCTCGGTAGTGCTGGCGAACTCCGATGAGATCGAGAGTGCATCAGGAGCTTGCTCCGGTGTCAATAGTCATCAGAATCAACCGGTGAAGGGAACTCGGTGGTGGAACTTCATCGAATCCGTGCGCTCATTGATAACCCACAAGTATAGGGGATCGCAACCGTTTTCGATGGTAGAGTATTCAACCCAAATTTATTGATTCGACATAAGGGGAGCCAAAGAATATTCTTAAGTATTAGCAGTTGAGTTGTCAATTCAACCACACCTGGATAACTTAATATCTGCAGCAAAGTATTTAGTAGCAAAGTAGTATGGAAATAACGGTAACGGTGATAGGAGTATCAATAGTAGTTTTGTAGTAATTGTAACAATGGCAACGGAAAAGTAACTAAGCAAAGAACAATATGTGAAAAGCTCATAGGCATTGGATCAGTGATGGATAATTATGTCGGATGCGATTCCTCATGTAATAGTTATAACATAGGGTGACACAGAACTAGCTCCAGTTAATCAATGTAATGTAGGCATGTATTCCGAATATAGTCATACATGCTTATGGAAAAGAACTTGCATGACATCTTTTGTCCTACCCTCCCGTGGCAGCGGGGTCCTATTGGAAACTAAGGGATATTAAGGCCTCCTTTTAATAGAGTACCGGACCAAAGCATTAACACTTAGTGAATACATGAACTCCTCAAACTACGGTCATCACCGGTAAGTATCCCAATTATTGTCACTTCGGGGTTAACGGATCATAACACATAATAGGTGACTATAGACTTGCAAGATAGGATCAAGAACTCACATATATTCATGAAAACATAATAGGTCCAGATCTGAAATCATGGCACTCGGGCCCTAGTGACAAGCATTAAGCATAGCAAAGTCATAGCAACATCAATCTCAGAACATAATGGATACTAGGGATCAAAACCTAACAAAACTAACGCGATTACATGGTAAATCTCATCCAACCCATCACCGTCCAGCAAGCCTACGATGGAATTACTCACGCACGGCGGTGAGCATCATGAAATGGGTGATGGAGGATGGTTGATGATGACGATGGCGACGGATTCCCCTCTCCGGAGCCCCGAACGGACTCCAGGTCAGCCCTCCCGAGAGAGATTAGGGCTTGGCGGCAGCTCCGTATCGTAAAACCCGATGAATCCTTCTCTCTGATTTTTTTCCCCGAACGTGAATATATAGAGTTGGAGTTGAGGTCGGTGGAGCCTCAAGGGGCCCACGAGACAGGGGGTGCGCGCGGGGGGGGGGGGGGGCAGGCGCGCCCCCCATCCTCGTGGATAGGGTGTGGGCACCCTGGTCTTGATTCTTTTGCCAGTATTTTTTATAAATTCCAAAAATATTCTCCGTGAAGTTTTAGGTCATTCCGAGAACTTTTATTTCTACACAAAAATAACACCATGGCAATTCTGCTGAAAACAACATTAGTCCGGGTTAGTTCCATTCAAATCATGCAAGTTAGAGTCCAAAACAAGGGCAAAAGTGTTTGGAAAAGTATATACGATGGAGACGTATCAACTCCCCCAAGCTTAAACCTTTGCTTGTCCTCAAGCAATTCAGTTGATAAACTGAAAGTTATAAAGAAAAACTTGTACAAACTCTGTTTGCTCTTGTTGTTGTAAATATGTAAAGCCAGCATTCAAGTTTTTAGCAAAGATTATGAACTAACCATATTCACAATAACATTTAGGTCTCATATTTACTCATATCAATGGCATAATCAACTAGCGAGCAATAATAATAAATCTCGGATGACAACACTTTCTCAAAACAATCATAATATGATATAACAAGATGGTACCTCGCTAGCCCTTTCTGAGACCGCAAAACATAAATGCGGAGCACCTCTGAAGATCAAGGACTGACTAAACATTGTAATTCATGGTAAAAGAGATCCAGTCATAGTCATACCCAATATAAACTAATAGTAATGCATGCAAATGACAGCGGTGCTCTCCAACTGGTGCTTTTTAATAAGAGGATGATGACTCAACATAAAAGTAAATAGATAGGCCCTTCGCAGAGGGAAGCAGGGATTTGTAGAGGTGCCAGAGCTCGAGTTTTGAAATAGAGATAAATAACATTTTGAGTGGCATACTTTCGTTGTCATAACAACCAAGAGATCTCGATATCTTCCATGCTACACACATTATAGGCAGTTCCCAAGCACAATGGTAAAGTTTATACTCCCCCACCACCAACAAGCATCAATCCATGGCTTGCCTGAAACAACGGGTGCCTCCAACTAACAATAGTCCTGGGGGAGTTTTGTTTGCAATTATTTTGATTTGGTTTGAGCATGGGACTGGGCATCCGGTGACCAGCCATTTTCTTGTGAGTGAGGAGCGGAGTCCACTCCTCTTGAGAATAACCCGTCTAGCATGGAGGATACAGACAACCCTAGTTGATACATGAGCTATTCGAGCATACAAAACAGAATTTCATTTGAAGGTTTAGAGTTTGGCACATAAAAATTTACTTGGAACGGCAGGTAGATACCGCATATATAGGAAGGTATGGTGGACTCATGTGGAATAACTTTGGGGTTTATGGAAGTGGATGCACAAGCAGTATTCCCGCTTAGTAAAGGCTAGAAAGAGACTGGGAAGCGACCAACTAGAGAGCGACAACAGTCATGAACATGCATTAAAATTAATAAACATTGAGTGCAAGCATGAGTAGGATATAATCCACCATGAACATAAATATCGTGGAGGCTATGTTGATTTTGTTTCAACTACATGCGTGAACATGTTCCAAGTCAAGCCACTTGAGTCATTCAAAGGAGGATACCACCCTATCATACCACATCACAACCATTTTAATAGCATGTTGACACGCAAGGTAAACCATTATAAACTCCTAGCTAATTAAGCATGGCATAAGCAACTATAATATCTAATTGTCATTGCAAAAATGTTTCATTCATAATAGGCTGAATCAGGAATGATGAACTAATCATATTTACAAAAACAAGATAGGTCGAGTTGGTAACAGCTTCTCTCATCTCAATCAGTCCATCATATATCGTCATTATTGCCTTTCACTTGCACGACCGAACAGTGTGGATAATAATAATAGTGCACGTGCGTTGGACTAAGCTGAAATCTGCAGGCATTTTAATACACAGGAGAAGACAAGGTAATATGGGCTCTTTGTTAAATCAACAATAATGCATATAAGAGCCACTTCAACATTTTCATTATGGTCTTCTCATCTCGACCCCCAAAGAAAAGAAAGGAAATAAAACTATTTACACAGGAAAGCTCCCAACAAGCAAAAGAAGAACGAGAAATCTTTTTGGGTTTTCTTTTAATTATTACTACTACAGACATGGAAAGTAAACTAACTAAAAGCTACAACTAATTTTTTGGTTTTTCTTAAGGTTTTTCAAACACACAAGAAGAAGACTAGAAAAGAAAATAACTAGCATGGATAGTACAATGAAAAAGTATGAGCACCGACAACTAGAATGAGTGTGTGAACATGAATGTAATGTCGGTGAGAAATACGTACTCCCCCAAGATTAGGCTTTTGGCCTAAGTTGGTCTATGCCCATGGCTGGCCTGGCGGATATCCAAAGTTGTAACTTGGGTCGTACTGAGATGCAGCGGCTATTGCCTCACGAGATGCAGCTTGGAGGCGAGCTGCTTCCGTCCTCCTCTCGTACTCGTTTGCCTCCTCCCTGGTTATGACATATCTCCCTTTTTCCTGAAAGTCAAAGAAAGTAGGAGCAAGGAGAGCAACATGGACCGTGCAACGCTTGTCAAAGATTAGTCGGTACTCGAGGGACTGTTCATTCCTTTCAACAAATTGATGGCGAACCATAGCATTAAAATCTAAATAAGCGGGAGGCATTTCCATATCATTTTCCTGTATGGGTATCTCAAGATAATTAGCTACACGGGTTGCATAAATTCCACCAAATAAATCTCCACTAATATTTTTATGATGCAACCTTCGTGCAACAATAGCTCCCAAGTTATATTGTTTATCTCCTAATACAGAACACTAAGATGGTGAATGCACATGTGACATGCCTCGTCCTTACCGTTAATGCATCTACCTATAAAGAGAGCAAAATAATGTATAGCAGGAAAATGAATGCTCCCTATGGTAGCTTGTGTTATTTCTCTAGATTCCCCCACAGTTATACTAGCAAGAAAGTCTCTAAACTCAGATTTACGAGGTTCACTAGCACTACCCCATTGCGGGAGTTTACAAGCAGTATTAAAATCTTCTAAGTCCATGGTATAAGATTTATCATAGAGATCAAATAAGACAGTGTGAGAATTGCGCGAGGATGAAAATTTAAACCTTCTCACAAAGGAATCAGTTAGGTGGTAATATTGGGGGCACTTAACTAACATGAAGCCCTCGAGTTCAGCATTACGCACATATGCGTCAAATTCCTCCTTAATTCCTGCTTGGACCATGAAATTTTATGACGGCCATTCACAAGGCCGCACTTGAGCTTCCCTTGGTGGTTCATGGTCCGGCTTACGTATTGCAGGCCTGGGTCCTTGCTTTCTTGAGGAACCACCTTGGTATATTTTCCTAAACATATTTCTTCCTCTGAAAAATTTCTGAAAGTTTTAGTAACTCAAAATAAAAGTGAACCAAACTCAACAATATTGATAGGAACTACTCCCACAAGTGCCTAGAGACTATATCATGCATTAGAACTACTTGGGACCAAATAAATTTGACATGCAAGCTCAAGAACAGGGTCACCTAAGCAGCACAAATTTGTAATGAATAAAGCACTAGAACAAAAACTAATTGGACCATTGGAGGAGTCATATACCGAAGAACAATCCCCCAAAGCATTTTTGTGAGTGGAGCTTTGAGCAAGGAGATCGAAAATCGCAGCAAAACGAGCAAGAACACGGGTTTGAGCTGTGTGGTGATTTTTTTCTGGAGGAAGACGAAGTGTGTGGGTGCTGGAATAAGTGGAGGGGGCCACGTGGGGCCCACGAGGCAGGGGGCGCGCCTAGGGGGTCGGCGCGCCCTGGACCCTCGTGGCCAGGTGCTGGCTCCCCCTGATGTGTTCTCAGTGCCAGATATTCTCAAATATTCTAGAAAAATCATATTTCATTTTCAGGGCTTTTGGAGAACTTTTATTTTGGGGTATTTTTAATTGCAAGGATAATTTAGAAAACAGACAGAAAATACTATTTTTGCTTTATTTAGTCTAAATGACAGAAAGTAAAAGGAGGGTATAGAGAGTTGTGCTTTCTGACTTCATCCATCTCATGCTCATCGAAAGGAATCCACTAACAAGGTTGATCAAGTCTTGGTAACAAACTCTTTTCGAATAACATGGAACCGGAGAAATTTTGAATAACCCTAGGTTACCTCAACGGGGATATGCACATCTCCAATAATAAGAATATCATATTTCTTCTTGACAGTAGGAAGAGGAAATTCAAAACCTCCAATAGTAATCGTTGGGATTTTTCCAATAGAATTGATACTGTGGACTTGAGGTTGTTTCCTCGAAAAGTGTTCCGTGTGCTCATTACCATTAACATGAAAAGTGACATTGCCTTTGTTGCAATCAATAACTGTCCCTGTAGTATTCAAAAAGGTCTACCGAGGATAATCGACATACTATCATCCTCGGGAATATCAAGAATAACAAAGTCCGTTAAAATAGTAACGTTTGCAACCACAACAGGCATATCCTGACAAATACCGACGGGTATAGCAGTTGATTTATCGGCCATTTGCAAAGATATTTCAGTAGGTGTCAACTTATTAAAATCAAGTCTACGATATAAAGAGAGAGGCATAACACTAACACCGGCTCCAAGATCACATAAAGCAGTTCTAACATAGTTTCTTTTAATGGAGCATGGTATAGTTGGTACTCCTGGATCTCCAAGTTTATTTGGTATTCCACCCTTAAAAGTATAATTAGCAAGCATGGTGGAAATTTCAGCTTCCAGTATCTTTATTTTATTTGTAACAATTTCTTTCATGTATTTAGCATAAGGATTTATTTTAAGCATATCAGTCAAACGCATACGCAAAAAGATAGGTCTAATCATTTAAGCAAAGCGCTCAAAATCCTCATCATCCTTTTTCTTGGATGGTTTAGGAGGAAAAGGCATGGGT
The DNA here is from genome assembly GCF_018294505.1 of Triticum aestivum. Lineage (NCBI taxonomy): Eukaryota > Viridiplantae > Streptophyta > Magnoliopsida > Poales > Poaceae > Triticum > Triticum aestivum. The sequence continues at coordinate 356,508,397 of NC_057805.1, forward strand.
TTCTGAACCCATGGTTCTCTTTCTTTACCGTGCTTCCTAGCAACAAAGTCTCTCTTATCATAACGTTGATTCTTTGATTGTGGGTTATCAAGATCAACAACAGGTTCAATCTCTACATCATTGTTATTGCTAGGCTGAGCATCAACATGAACATCATTATTAGCATTATCACTAGGTTCATGTTCATCACCTGATTGTGTTTCAGCATCAAAAATAGAAATATCATTGGTATTCTCAGGTGTGTCAACAACAAGTTCACTAGAAGCATGCAGAGTCCTATCATTTTTCTTTTTCTTCTTCTTAGAAGGACTAGGTGCATCAACATTAGTTCTCTGAGAATCTTGCTCAATTCTCTTGGGGTGGCCCTCAGGATACAAAGGTTCCTGAGTCATTTTACCCCCGCTAGTCATAACTCTAATAGCATTATCATTTTTCTTGTTATTTAATTCACTGAGCAAATCATTCTGAGCTTTAAGCACTTGTTCTACTTGAGTGGTAACCATAGAAGCATGTTTACTAATGAGTTTAAGTTCACCCTTAACTCTAGACATATAATCACTCAAGTGTTCAATCATATAAGCATTTCGTTTCAATTGTCTACCAACATAAGCATTGAAGTTTTCTTGTTTAACAATAAAATTATCAAACTCATCTAAGTGGCTAGCAGACTTATAACGAGGAATATCACCTTCATCAAATCTATAGAGAGAATTTACCTTTACTACCTGTGTCGGGTTATCAAGACCATGTATTTCTTCACACTACAAAAAAAATACACTTTCGTGATGATACGTGTTTGTCATAGTAGGTCACATTTTCTGTCATGCATGTACATCCATGACGATTTTATGACAGAATCAAGATAGTCATACCTGTGCCGTCGTAGAAGTGTTCCATGACATTACCAAAATTATCATCACGGAAGTGTCCACTTCCATGACGATAAATCGCGCGTCACAGAAGTGCTTTCGTCAAGGGTGACCGACACGTGGCATCCACTGTTACGGAACGTCGTTAAGCTATCGGGTCCGGTTTTGGATCCGATAACCCGTTAACAGCCCCGACCAATGGGGATTTTCCACATGTAAAATCATCATTGGCTGGAGGAAACACGTGTCGGCTCACCGTTGGGACAGATGTCATCCACTCATTGGACCCAAAGCGCCTATGATACATCGACACGTGGCACGGCCCAACAAAGGCCCATTCCTGTGAAAGGGCCGGCCCGTTTGACTTGGTCAAAAGGTGGCGGGCCAGCCCACGGCAAGCCTGTTAACGGCCTGTTCGCATATAGCCCATTTACAGCCCGCTAACCCAGGGCCCGTTTACGGCCTATCCGAATTAGGCCCAATAGGGTCATCTGGGCCGTCCAATATAATTCCAGCCCGTTTTAACTTCCGGCCCATGTATGGCCCATGACGTCTTTCGGTCCATATGAGGCCCTTAGTAACTCTCGGCCCATTAACGGCCCGTGGTAAAACTGACCCATAATGAACAATGTATCACTTTATACCCATTAACGGCACGTGGTGAAACTGGCCCGTAATGAACAGTGTATCACTTTATACCCATTAACGGCCCATTATTCTGTTGGGCCGTTTCAAGCCCATGTTATCTTTCGGCCTTCTCAGGGCCCATTTATTCTTGGGCTCATTTCCAGCATTCGTTTACTTATGGCCTGTTACTGTCATTTTCTGCTTGTGGGCGAAATTCAGCCCGTGGTTCCAGTTGGCCCGTTAATATGTTGGGCCATTTTCATAGCGTCATCAAATACGGCCGATTAACGACGGCCCGTTATGGTCGGCCCATGAACGGACGATTTCAACTCTAGCACATTTACAGCCATAATGTGGTATGTTATTGGCCCATGTTTGGCCAACCAATCATACGGCCCGTAGAAGGCCCATTGATGATATGGCCCGTAGAAGGCCCATTGTGTCTATAGCCCGTATAAGGCCCATTGTTTCTATGCCCCGTAGAAGGCCCATTGTTTCTACGGCCCTTAGAAGGCCCATTGTTTCTACGTCCCTTAGAAGGCCCATTGTTTCTACGGACCGTAGGAGGCCCATGTTAACTACAGCCGGTGGGCATCAAAGTTCGCCACCAGTGCAAATATAGGGAACACCCTACACTATACAAAAATGGCTTGCTGTTTTCTTCAGCCGGTGGCTGCATGTTAAGAACAAATTTTGTATCGCACCAAAACAAATTACAACTATAAAACAAAAGGAAGGTTGGCATAAAAGTTAACAGTCTAGCAGATAAATGCACCACCAGAAGTTCAGAAGCTCAGTTCATTTGACCCGACTGTTATGTTTTCATGCTGTATTGTCCGATGGAGCACCATAACCTTCGCCTTCAGTTCTCCTAGGCTCCTGAACAACATAGCAAATGTTTGATAGTCTGGTTTCAAAACCATGCATATCTTGACAACATCGAACAATGTCTCTCCTTGTTTCACAAAGGGTCTCTGTTAGGGAATGGACTTGTGTCTGGAGCGCAGATATAACATTGTTTTGAGCTTGCATATCTTGATCATGAGGCAGTTTGGACGAGATTGCCTTAACAACCAACCTAGTATTACGCAGGAACATGCTTTTGGCACTGTTAGTGGACAGGTACTGACCCACTGCAGCAAGAGCTGACATTGCGGTTATAGTTGCCTCGCCACCTTCAGAAGGTGGCGGTTCCACCATTTTTTCCATAGCTCGCTGAAAAGTTGAGGTTTTACATTAGTAGTACCAGAACAGAAGATATTAAGGAGGCAGCAAAACCAAACAAAATAGCTTTGGTCTATATACAGAACTTATTCTGGTGAACCCATGTAAAATATTAGTTGTATTTTATTGCAAAGTACATAATAAAACCAGGTTCCAAACATATGACCATGTACCATCGCTAATGTATTGTCTATTTCTTCACATTGTATTGAGGGCTAAGGATAAAGAGATGAAGTTTATAATACGGTAAGCATAGTATGACATCATTCATATCACAAAACAACTGAGAACAGACAAACAGGCAATTGTAACGTTGTGTGGGCAAGTCCAGCACGGAACTAGATTACAGGTCAAGATCAAAGGAACATCACTCCTCTCTTTTAAACCTTGTAAGGTGCAATGATACGCTAAGACAATTGTGTATAAAATTGAAAAGAGTAATAGACATTGGCTGCAAACCATGCAGTTCAAGGCACAAGTCAGAGTAAGTAGTAGTTAAAAGGCATGAGGATTAAGGACTTACAACAGCGGCTTTGACTGGTGTAGTCATGCCCTTCTTCTTGCTGGTGTGACAGTCCTTGAAGATTTCCACATCATTTGGTTCAGGTACTTTTTGGTCCTTGCGGGCTTTCCTCTGCATTTGGAACAAGTCAATATAGATCTGATAATATGGTACAGTGAAAAGAGTGAAACAACAGCTAATTACAAGAGCCTCGCAGTGTGCAATATAGCTACGAGATCCTGTCGTCTGTTGGAATTTCACTTTCGTACGGTTGGCCTTGTTCTTTGAACAGTTCACCTACAAGAAGATAGATTTGTGTGGCACATGCGTAAATAGGACTTCAATATGTGATCTGATCACATATATATAATGTACCTGATACTTCGGATCAGACCAGTGTTTAACGAGGCCCCTCCGGTCTTCATCCGATATATTTTCCACTGGAGATGTTTGGGAAAGTTCACTGTTAGCCTTGCCTTCAAAGTGAGTTTTCCTCAAGTTATACCGATACTGTCGCAGAGCAGACTTGAAAACATGGGTGCAAGCTTGTCTGGTTGCATCATCTTGGCTATCCAACTTGAACCTCATCTGTTGAAAATTATGGGAGTCTCATTATCAGCAACCTAGAAAGTATGGGACAGAGCAAGACGATATTACTAGTTTCCATACATAACCATACTTACAGATAAATGGTCGAGGAAGGTGTTGAACTGGGTTTCGTCTTTGTCATTCCTGTACTGAATCCATGTTGGGAGGATACGTACATGACACCTAACGGCAACCGCTGCCTCTGATACTAACTTGGCTGACTCTGTAGCATCACGTGGCCTTTTTAAACCTGCCTCAAAACGGATCTCCATTCTTCCTCCTCTAGATTTAGTTAACCTATCGAGCATTATCCCTGATGTTTGTTTCCTCTTGCGCCTAGGTGCTAGTCCAACAACGAACATAGGAAGTGTTAGTGTACATCAAACTGTGAGACTACATATAAAGAAGCATGCAACTGTAACTTGACTCCAGCAACTACCTTCTTGCTGTTGAAGCTCACAAGGTTCATCTGATCTTGCCAACTCGTCTTGTGTCAAGAGTGCTTGGGAAGTAGTGTCAGGTGGCAAGGGAGCTTGGGAACGTGCTGCTAGCTCAGTTGACGCACGAGTAACTCGTGCAGCTGGTAGTACTATGGTAGGTGTTGCAAGAACTAGGGTTGTCTCTGCTTGTTTGGTGGCAGCTATTTGTTTCCGTTTGGCTTTTTTGCAGCTTGTGTAGCATGGGATACCCTGTTTGTAGAATTTTCTGCTGGACTTTGACCTTCTATTGCACCATCAGTACCAGCAGAATCTGCAGGATTCATCCGCTTCTCATTCCCTGCCATTCTGTGTTTCTTCCTCTTTCTCTGTGCCATGTTAAGTCAAGCCGACAAGAAAAACGAATAACAATTTAGTTCTTCAGAACAAATTGATGTGTGATGCAGACGAACTGAACTTTGATGTTAGACAACCACATGATAGGAGGATGTAATATGTACAAAAAACAGGACGGAAGAGATAACCAGAACTATGATGTGTAAACTAAGCAGAAGACATTTCACCAAATTAGAAGCAATGCAATGGAAGGTAGACACCATATGAAAGATGCTACAAATATCGCTCTGCCAAGTTAACAGTGTCTCATCATAAATGGCGTTTAAACAAATGTGAAGCAGTACAAGAAATAAATCATATGCAAGATGCAAACAACATCACACTACCAAGTTAGAGGTCTCTCGTCATTAGTGCTGCATTCAATGCATATTCACAGCTTATGATGTGTAAACTAAGGAGAAGGCATTTCAACAAATTAGAAGCAATGAAAGCTAGACACCATATGAAAGATGCAACGAATATCACTCTACCAAGTTAAAACTGTCTCGTCATAAGTGCCATTTCAACAAATTAGTAGTACAAACTAGAAAAGAATGCGAGATGTAACCTATATCACACTCCGAAGTCAAACGTGTCTTATGATAAGTGATTGTTGCAGGTTACACAACAGTAGTAATTTGATGTAAGAACATGGTGTGATAGACAGATATTGTATGTTCTAGAAACAGGAACACGTGTCTTATTCAAGTATAATGTGTAAAGTAAGCAGATGGAATTCAACAAAATTAGAAGCAATACAAGCTAGACATCACACATAACATGCAACCACATATAACAGTGCCAAGTTAGAGGGAGCACCAGTGATGGTGCACTAGGGGAGACGTGTTCATCATAAGCAGAACTATGTTGAGTGTCTATGCATGTGTTGTCTTGGAAATCATCTTGGGGGGATGGAGGAGTAGAAACTATAGAGGCCCTCCGTTTGGAAGGAGCACCTTTATCCGCTGCCTTGCTAACTTCCTTCCGCTTTATTGATTTTGAATTGTCAAGTAAAACCGACAAGAAAAAGCAATAAAATTCTCTCTTTAGAACTCATTCATGCATGATACTGAAAATCACTACTTTGATGTAAGGCAAACACATGATACCAGGATGGAATATGTACGAAAAACAGGACGGCATGGCATGTTCACAACTGTTTGTGTAAATTAAGCAGAAACCATTCCAACAAATAAGAAGCAATGCAAGCTAGACACCACATGAAAGATGCAACCAATATGACTCTGCCAAGTTAAAAGCGTCCCATCATAAATGGAATTTCAACAAATTAGAAGCAGCGCATGCTATAAATCATATGAAAGATGCAACTAATATCGCACTGCATATACTAAAGGTGTCTCGTCATATTGATTGATGCGGGATACAAAAAACAATAGTTTTATGTAAGGACATGCTTAATAGACAGATGTACTATGTACTAAATACAGGAAGGCATGTCACATTAACAGGTATAATGTATAAGCTAAGCAGAATAGCACATGCAGTTTAACCAGATTGGAAGAATTACAATCTAGACACCATATGCAACATGCAACCACATATCACGCTGCCAAGTTAGAGCAAGCACCTGCGATGCTAGTGTAGGGGAAATGCGGTAATCAACTACAGAGCTACGTTCACTATCTTCATCTAGCCTTGCTGTTTCTTGAGAATCATGTCGGGAGGCTGACGCTGCATTCTTTAAATGAGGAGTAGTCCACTTGTCTAATTGCCTCATCATAAGTGATTGATGAGGGATACACAAGAACATTAGTTTGATGTAAGAACATGGTTAATACACAGATGTACTAGTATGTACCAAAAACAGAAAGGCATGTCATATTCAAAGGTATAATGTGTAAGCTAAGCAGATGCAATTTAACCAAATTGGAAGCAATACAAGCTAGACATCCGGCTGGAGTGGTGAGCATGATCATCTAGGACCTGAGAGCCTGGTGGGAGGTGGGCTGCTTCGCCACCATCGCGGCTTTTTAGTTGGCTTCCAGGTGATGCCTGTCTTTGCTGGGCTTGTCACTGGCTCGGCCAGTGCCGTGACTAGCTATTTGTCTTCTGGTGCTCACGGGATGGTGGTTCATGTAAAAAATATCTTTCCTTATCTTAATAAAGACCGACTTCGGCCTTTCGAATACAAGCTAGACACCATATGGAACATGCAACCACATATGACACCGCGAAGTTAAAGCAAGCACCTGGGATGGTAGTTCATTGCGAGCGAGGTCATCAACTCCAGAGCTACGTTTACCGTCTCCATCTGCTGACACTGCACCCTTTATAGTGCTGTAACGTGTCGTGCCTAGCCGCGTAGAAAGCTGGCACGACTTCTCTCTTTTCTTTTTGCTTCTCTCGAGGCAGACTCTGAAATACCCTTGCATAAAAACACAATAGTGAGAGTATGGGTGAAGTGTGTGCAGAACTAGTGCACTGTAAAAGTAGCAGATAGCAGGTGGCTGAAATATAAATGACAGGAGACATATGATAGCTCTACAACATTGCATGGCAAACAAAATTAGATTCTACTCCGTATGATTTTGTAATATATGAGCACAGGAAATGCAGGTACTCCTCCAGCACACCACCACATGTGGTCATATCTAAGATAACAGTCGACTGAAAATAAATAGGTCAGTCAATTTTTTTAATGAACCGTCCGATCTATAAGGAACGGGCAGATGGCCTTCGTCTACCTCCCACCAGTCACTGTTGACGATCTTTCTCGAACCGCCAGTGACCACCGGCCCAGACCCCTGCCTCCGCCGCCCTGCCCTCCCTCGACCTCACACCACCGCCGTGCTTGGCAGCGCCCCCAGGCCATCCCTTTAATCCTGGCCTGACCTCCAGATCAGGCGCCAGTAGCTCTAGGCCCCACACGCCCCTAAGATAAACACCAAGGCGCTGCTTCCCCGGCGTAATAGGCGTACTAGCGCCTGTTACGCCGGGGAATGCTTTCCGTTAATTGGGAATCAACTGGCCAGAAATTGAAATTCAGGGGGGCGACGGACCTCTAGCTAAGGTGAAATAGTATATGAGGAGAAACCTTGTGCATCGCGAGTTACTAGGAACATCTAGTATGAAGAAGAAGCGGTCAACTAGTGTCTTCTGCGGGATGAATACCATGCAAGTAGACACGTAAGATTTGCACGAATAAGGGAAGATGAGTACCCTTATCGGTTGCCAGTGTGGTGTCGATATGTCGCGGCGATCTTCTTGTTTTTCCCGGGGAACCGATGTTTTGGAGAGCCGTGGATCCTTGGACAAACCCATGGCCAAATTGTTGACTGTGTTGCCGTGGCCGTATATCGGCGGAGGGGAAGCAGATCCGAGGCGGCGAAGGACGGCGTAGCAGGAATAACTCCGGTGCGGTGGACGGTGGCGAAGTTGGAGCCGCAGCGGTGAGGCGCAGGATGGCGTGGTTGAACTGGCTCGGGTACGGACGGCTCGGCCTCGGCTTCAACTACTAGCCGTGGAGGGCGTTGTGGTTGAGGTTGCGATGGACGACGATGTCGGGGTATCGGCTCCGACGTGATGGAGGGGGCGACGGTTGATGGGTGGGATGGGGTGGCGGACGGAGGACGCCGGGGTTTCACGGTTGGTGGAGAGGTAGTTTTGGCGCCCACGGTGTACGAATGGAGAATCGGACTGGTGGGCGGGGGGGTGCCGGGGGAGAACCATATTTCGGTATGGGACGCGCTTGTTTTTGGCTTTTTTGAACAGAAGATGGGACGCGCTTGCTTGAAATTTGGGGAAAGTACAAACTTTGCCCCCCTCTTAAATTTCGGACCTACTGCGGGTCGGGGGTAGGATGGTAATCCCAGGTGTCCCAAATAGTGGGCGGGAGCGATTTCGGCCACGCGCATGTGTGCTTAGGCGGCCATTGTGTAATGTTTTTCGGAGGCGGTTGTGTGGCGTCTAGATGAAGCTACAAACCTACCCCGGTTTAGACCTTTGGACGTCGGGCCGGTAGGTTTCACGGGTCGGAGTTATTAGAAAAGTAATTTCATTGTACTACCAAACATTGGCTCATGCGATTTCGGGCGAGTAGAGGCTCTTTTGGCACTTCATTCGAAATTTTGAAACACAAGCATTCACGTTTAGAGTACTCTTGAACTATGAGGATTGACCTAAATAGACAATGTTATATTTGACCTTGTATGTTTGAAAACGTCATTAAATTATCCGCTTCTTCTTGAAATTTTTGACACTTGAAAATCCTATAACTACGATTATTTTGGAATGGAGGAGCTAAATTTGAATCTATTTTGTACACGACTACATATGCTTTTATGTACAAAATCAGAGCAAAGATTGGTGCCCCCATAATTTAGGTGTGATTTACAAATGCCATGATATCAAATTCAAATAATTGAATGGACTTCATGTTCAATTCGATTTTTTTAAACCACCTTAAGTTGAATTCAAATGTATGCTAGTTCATAGGTAGCTATTTATAATGTTCATTGTGTAACTTTCGTATGTATAATGTGCTTTACACACACAACATGAACTATACTCACGTTTATATTCGATTGCTAAAGCGATGCATTGTCTGGAGTTCAAAATACTAACTATGTGGATCAATTGTGTCGAATAATAACATAGACATGCTCAAATTCGATAGAATCTAGATGTCTGATGGATCAATGACCGTTCCTTACGCGAATTGCAAATATCATGATCCCATCCTAATATTTGGATACAATTTATATCTTTAATCAATGTGTACAACAGTCTTTTACATGTAGTTTCACTCTCCATCGGTGGTCTCTCACACATGCTCACACACTCTCTCCCGAGGTGTCTTTCTCGCACACATGCTCTCGATATAACCCTCCCTCCCTCTCGTAACCATTTACGACTGTTTTCACTAACCTTTATCACAAGCACTCTTCCTCTCGCAAGCATACACACGCACAATCCCCATCGACCCTTTCTATATACATAGACCTGCCTACGTGTCTCCTGTACGCACATTATCTTTAGGCCTGTCTCTCACGCATTGTCTCACACCTCTCTTCCTAATCGACGAGTATGATTCTAGCAAAGCATTCTGTAGGATGCCCCTTAAAGTTAGGTTGGATGAATAGTAATATCAGAGATAAAGGGGTTACCTTAGTCCGAGAACCTAGGGTTACAAATCCTAGCCGGCTTTGTCAGTGGACACAGAGTCCTTCACAATTCTGCTATCTTTGTCTTGTACGACTAGTCATCCATGGGTCTCCCTAAATGCGTCACGGGCCGACCAATGTGGCGCAGGACGGAACCGAACGAAGGGCCTCACCTCGACCCACCAGACCTCACGCGGTGACACACCCTCTGCCCCCACGTCTCGTTATCTTCTCACACCCACACATACCAACACAGACACCACACACAAAAAAATTCTCCTGGTGCCTCTATCCACTCCCCCTTGCATATACACACTCAAGGGAATCTCTCGCCGTGACGTCATATTCGTCTCTCTCTCTCTAGACCACTCTCATTTCTCGTGCTATCTCTCCCACGCCCCCCCCCCGCCGGCCCCTCTATCCATGCCTCTCTCGAATACGTAATACACACACATACCTCTCTAGGCCCTGCCAAATGCATCAACTACACATTCACACATGTTACATCACGTACCCCATTGATCTAAAAAGCCCTCTCTTCACGTTTATTTCGCATACAACATTCCTTTTGAATAAAGTGTGGCCAAAAAATTATTTTAGAATTTCTACATATATACAACATTACAAAGTTATATGGAGGAGTATGAACGCTAATTTGCATTGCATGGTGCCCACAATGATATTTATTCCGCACTGTGAATTTGTATATTTTTATACTATATATAAAGTTAGTCATAATAAAGAGAAACGAAGAGCATCTCTCTCTCCATCGCATACCCCCCCTCTACGCCCCTTTCACGTACGCACACAAACTATCTCCAGGTCCTCTAAAAGTAAGCCCCCAGCACATTCACGCATGTTTCATCTTTCTCTCGCGATATATACAGTGACGATCATTGTATTTGAAGCGAAAGCACGATACGTACATTGGACTTCAGAATCCACTCATTACGGTCACCATTTACGTTTTGTGGTTATTATACAGTCACGGGCTCACCGTACAACTCTGTATTTGCTCAAGACACGACTAGTTGACCAGTTAAACGCTCCATGTGGCACCTCTAGTGTTGCATCATATTATCTCACTAGCATCTGGCCCACCCGTCGGCTTGTATCTACTCTACATCTACACTCTTATAAATATAAAATACACTCTTATAAAAATAGAGTTGGTGATGATGGTGTGCCTGCCATCCTGCAATATAGGCCGTCCGATTTATATCTGACGGATAGGAAAGAAACTATGACAATTTTGCAAAAAGGTACCCACACACCTCTCCACATTTGCAAATAAGGCCTTCCCTCGTTCATCCTTTTCTCTCACAAGATAAACTAGTCATACAAATGCATCTTGATGTTACGTGCAACGCACGGGCATCTTGCTAGTAAGAATGAAAACAAACGACAAAAAAATATTGGACGGTGGTTCGAAGTCATGACCGCGGGCACAACGGACAAGGTGGCCTTGTATTGGTATGCTGAGCCGTCTGTTTTAACACACAGGAGCTGGTGTGGTGATTATACACACACGCACGCATGCACACGAACTGCATGCACGCAACACTCACACGAACACATGCACCCACGCACGCACGCAACACTCACACGTACACACGCAGCCACGCACGCACGCAACACTCACACGCACACACGCACGCATGCATGCACACACCAGTACACCACACGACCAACACACACTCTCACGCTCAAGTGCTCAACCTACACGTGCATGCGCACACATCAGGCCCTGACAGACACATACACAACCAGGTGATTCCCGCGCACGGGTTGGAGTCTTGTCGCGCCTGCGTAAATTTGTGTTTATCTGACCTTTTCCCTATGCGAACTGACAGGTGGGACCCACAAGGAACGTGGTCAATTTAACTAGTCAACATGGTGCCACGCAGACTATTTGGCCGGTCAACAGAGTGCAATCCGATGCTGAACCGTGAGCAAGTGACCGTATAATCACCGCAAAACGTATATAGTGACCGTAATCAGCTTATTCTGAAGTTCGGTGAACGTATTACGCTTTTCTCTCTGTAGGCCCTCCAAAACTACATCTCTACACGTTCTCGCATGTTACATCTAACAACTATGCAATACAGCACTACTACTACACTCTAACACAATAAATCATATGTGTTTTTAGTTTTACTAGATATCATATTGTTACTTAATTATTCAGTTTGCATACATTAAAATTGCCTTTGAAATGTATGGCCAGTATCATATACCGCGCGGGAAAAATCCCGCCCTTTCCTGTTTAATCGGGTTTGTATCGATGGATCGTGCGAAACAGCAAAACTATAGTACTATACAGTACAAGTGACAGTTCACTGGGCCGTCGTGTCGTGTACTCCTCCGTCGTAAGAGTGGAGCGCTCGCTTTCATAAATCTTCTAGTCCCTTTCGCCGACATGTGGGACATCAAGCTACCGGGTCCACGTGCCATACCGGAATACAGTGCAGAGCAGCCGGGGTGAAGCACCCAGTCATGGCGCCGGCGTAGTAATGAGCAATGAGGCGTCAAATCACAAAGCTGCACCTTTCCCGCAGTTAAGTTGGAGGGACGAAGTAATAATGCTAAAAAAAGAAGTTGGAGGGACGAAGCAACCATCATTTCACTCGTTGCTGAATCCGCTTCTCCCTCATCTTCTTCAAGTTAACCACGTGTTGCTTCTGCCGTTGTTCTGCCTCATGTGGGACGCGGATCGGCTTGGTAAAGCACTGACACGTGGGACCGCATGTTAGCAAACCGCCAGGACAACGTCCTCTAAAAATAAGAAACCTCCCCCGCCATCCGCGCGGCAAAATCACCTCCTTTTTACTAATCTTGATTCTATAATTTTTTAGATCAATATAATTGAGATTTGTATAGATAGCACACAGGAGCAAAACCAAGTGGTACGGTTAAGGGCATCCACAATGTGTAGCCAAATGTGAAAATAGCTTTTGGCATCGTGGGAACCATTGTGGACGGTGTTGCCAAAGCCAAAAGGATGGAACCGAAGCTCCCTGATTGATTGATTGAAGGAATAGAAAAATGCAACGTCTCTCCTCTTTCTCCCGTGCTTGGACGCATGTACAGTATAGAGCACAGAGTCTACTCCCCTGTCCCTTCTATCACAAATCACAAAGCAGTGAGGCGTCAAATCACAAAGCACGGACGAAGCAACCATCATTTCACTCTTCGCTGACTCCGCTTCTCCATCGTCTTCTTCGAGAAACCATCTCACCGCACTAAGCTGGACGGACGACGCTATTGTGTACGAGTAGTACTAGTACATTTACGCGTCCTTTGGTTCAACGGACTTCCTGGATGCAAATAAGGCGGTTGTCTCGGCTTGCAGGCGGCACTTGCGAACGACTTACCGTGGTCTCCCTCAATGGTGTTCTCCGTCGAACGCACTTCGCCAAACCACAACGTTCGAGATATCGTCGACGTCACCGCAATGGGGAAGGAAGTCAAATATAGTTACTACCTCCATTTTTTTGTACACAAGGCCAGTATATCAAAATTACAATTTGCAAAAGGCCACTAACACTAATCGAGGCAAAATTGATGGGGTTTGCCTCGTACTAGCAACCAAGGACATTAATATCCCCTGCATGCATGCGGAAGTGAGAAGGTTGGTTTGCATGGCGCTGCATTAATCAAGCGATGAGGAGTGAGATGGTTAGCTCTTTGGGCTTTGGAGAAAAAATACGCATTAATTGACACGTGAAACGAGGATTTGTATCGATTAATCCCGCGAAGGAAAACCCCGCCTTTCTTTTTTAACACTAGTACTCCTAGTACGTAGTACGTACTTATCCTGTTTGGGTCTAGGCCTTGCATTGCCATACTTCGCCACACATTTTTGCCAAGCTTGCCTAAAGTTTTCAAAATGAAAAGGAGGTACACTTGCGCACGGCTGTCGCGGTCGCACCGCACCCTCACACGGTCGCTCCTTCACGCCGCGGTCGCACCGCACCCTCACACAGTCGCTCCTGCACGCCGCAAACCCAACCAAGGGAACGCACCCTCACTGACACGTGTTGTCGCATGTGAACAAACCAAACTCAGCCATCCTACCGCTGACACATAATTTTCGTTCATAGAGTATGTTTATCCAACCGCATGTTGGGGAGTATCCGTACGGCCCGTGCGGTGGTCTGTTGGGGAAGAAGAAGAGGTGAGGAAGAAGGGTTAGGAGACGTAGGATATTCATCCAACCGCCTGAAATGGTAGACTGACCCAAGTCAGGCGACTTGCATAACAATATATGTTTTTACACAGCAAAAGATCCATAAAAACAACAACATAAAGAAAAACTATCATTGCTCGTGGAACGAGATGGCCTCGTCGTCTTTGTCTGCCGGCGCGAACCAGCCGTAGCTGCCGACGTGTGTCTCCACACCGTGGTTGTCCTCGGCCTCCAGCTACTCGTTCACGCGGAGCGTGCGGTCTCTCTGCACGGACGAGAGCACCGCCCGGTTCAAGTCGAGGACGTCCGGTTCCGCCTGCAGGAGGGCCTCGATGGCAGCGGCATCCGCGCGCTCCGCGTCGAGTCGAGCCTCCGCCGCCCGGTTCAAGTCCGGGACGTCCGGTTCCGCTTGCAAGAGGGCTTCGATGAGAGCGGCATCCGCGCGCTCCATGTCGAGTTGAGCCTCTGCCACCCGGTTCAAGTCCAGGACGTCCGGTTCTGCCTGCAGGAGGGCCTCAATGGCAGCGGCATCCGCGCGCTCCGCCTCAAGTGGAGCCTCCGCCGCCCGGTTCACATCCACGACATTCGGTTCCGCCTGCAAGAGAGCCTCGATGGCAGCGGCTTGCGCGCGCTCCGCGTCGAGTTGAGCCGCTGCCTCCCGGTCCTCCTTTAGTATTGCCAGGTTGAACTGCTGGTCCACCTGCACCATGGGGGACTCGAATGCCGGCACGAAGTTGACATCCATCGTATCATACCCATCGGGGGCCTTCTGCGCCATGACCTCCGCCATGAACATTGGATCGGCTTCCTCCTCCTCGTAGCTTGGCTCCAGAGAACTCGGGGATTGGCCCGCCGCAAAGCGAGCTTGGGAACGGAGGTCTGTGGCGCCGACCGCCGCCACGATTTCTGCGCGGCGCTCCGGCGTCAGCATCTTGTAGTACGTGATCTTGCGGCGCACCATGGCTTTCCGACGAACTAGGGGACGCTTGATGCGGGCTAGGGGATTGAAAGGTGGGGGAAGGGGCTGGAGATTAGGTGTGGTTTTAGGGCAGTGGCTGGCGTAGGCCGAGCAGCGAAGGTTCTGGTGTGAATAGTGGTTCCGGTGACGACCGGTCAATCGGTTTTGACTGTACATCGCTCTTGTCGCGTTCGCGTTGCATCCCGGCATGCTGGACCCTCCATGTCGCTCACCAAATGGAACGCGCTTCGTCTTGCATTTTCGCTCGCTTGTGGGACCGCAGTTGAGAGCAAACCGACGTCCCTCCCCCTCCCCCGCCCGCGTCATTTATACTACCACTCCCTCCGTTTTATGCGGAGTAAATAAAAACAGAGGGAGTATACTACGGATGAGGATCCCCTGACGTGGCCGAACCCATTGAGTAACTGACATGCGGGGCCTAGCAAGCATGGGGTCCGCCAGTAAGTGACCGAAAGGGAAGGTAAGGCAGGGATACCTACGTCAGAGGATCCACTTCCACTACTACTCCCTCCTTCCATTTACTATACAGGGCCTAATGCGTTTTTCGAGGCTAACTTTGACCAAATGTTAGAGTAATAATATATGACATGCAACTTACACAAAGCATACGGTCAAATTCGTATGTGAAAGGAGCTTCCAATGATATAATTTTCACATTATACATCTCATGTACTATTAATCTTGTCAATAGTCAAATGCGGTTTTGAAAAACGCATTAGAGCATGGTTAATAATATAGCCAGTCGATGGCTATAAGGAACTGCCATGTCATCTATAGCCATCATCTATTATATGCACTCATACAGTAGTGTGGGCTATAAGGTTGGCTATTTCCCGCAAAAAAATTATAAGGTTGGCTATTGTATTAGTACTTTTTTCCATCTCCTCTCCATCTCTTTCTTCATATTTATTGTATTTAACTAGGAATGCGTATATAGCTAGGCTCTTGCATGAGAGCTCACTCCCCTTACTTTTTCACATCTCTCTCCTCCACATAGGCCCTATATAAATGGAAGGAGGGAGTACTACTATGAGCACTGCATACTCTAGTACAGATGTTGTCAGTACTCCACTAGTACTATTGGACAGGGAGCTTAAAAAAGTTACTATTGGACTGGCTATACGTGGCGAAATCCTAGTAGGAAGAGCATGCGCGAGAACAAGCACATTCACGTGGTTGAAAACAAATTGGAAACCATCTCGAGTACAAATCTAGGAGTACGTACGAATCTAACAATATTGATTGGGCGTTGTTGAATGTTGATACTTTTTTGATCAAAGTAGAGATACTTTGACTACACATAAAACTTATATGTAAACTAGAAAGGATAGGAGGGAGTATATTGTACGTTCAAAAATGAAACGAACATTGAATACCCTTTATATATGATTTGCGGATGCTATGATCACCGGTTCAAAATTTTGAATCCGCCTTAGGTATCACACATGCCCCCACTCGTTCTCTCTCGATTTCATCTCGGGGTCCGGAGATCGATTGAAAGAGGACTAGGGTGGGTACAATACGTCCATTTCGCTTATGAACATACAATATACTCCCTCTGATCCCCACAACCCCCCATGGGTCATTTCTATCATAGAAACAGACCAAACCTTTATCTCCTTGCACGACACGCAATTGATCTCTGAACATCAATCGATCTCGTCAACATGTGTCGGGGCATGAACCGAATGGGATGTCAAAACTAAGACGCGAAGCGACACATAGTGGAGGCAAAGTGAAACTTTAAACGAACCGTTTGTTTGTATGCATGTCGGACAAATTACAAAATAGTGGAAATACAAGCATGGTCTAGGCCCACATGCGAATGATACTCGGCGGAATGTTCAAATGAGGCATGCGGGAGGATGGACTCGACCGGAGGGCGACATGATCGATGGAGAAGAGGGTTGGAGAGGAATGAGAAATAAGCAAACGCCACATGATTATACTTGAACGGCTCAAATAAACAATAAGTTGTCTCGCTTGGCCTACATAGTGAAAGGCCTAATGCGCAACGCGGAGCACTGACGCTCGAATATGGCCGGGAAAACAGGGAAACCGACATGTGGGGCACACCTGTCGGGACGACGTAGCGCAGACTAGTCCAATGGAGGAGCTAGCCCGCGACCTCCTCACCACCGGCAACCGTTCATGTGGGTCGTGGGGGCCAACAACATGGCGCAGCTCCAGCACCGCCTCTGGACACGGCGACCGCGGTGAGCGACACGCTCATCGTCGCTAGACACGGTCGGTTTCAGTGTGCCGAGGGTGGCGTTAGTGTTGTGGCACGACCAACAGTATGTTTGGTTTGTGCCCAAGGTTGCCCCATCAAAGCATTGGGTAGCCAAAATTTTGGTTGAGGTTTTGGTTGCCCATGATTTGGCCGACGTTGGCAAGAAAAAATGAACTAGAGTTGGCTAGAGTTCATTGGCATGCCAAAAAATGGCAACCATCCAAACAAAGACCAATCTTTGGGTCATGACCAAAATTTTGGTAAGGTGCACTTTGGCCACAATCCAAACACACCCCAACACCCGGCTCGTCGAGGATGCACGGGGCGCCGGGACGCGTCCGCGGAGTGGTGTAGCGCGGCCAACTGCATCCTCAGGACCTGAGACCATGCCGGGTCGTCTTGCTTTTTCAATGGCATGCGTCGATCGCATGTGAGAAAAGGGCATCTCCAACGTTGCCACGACCGCAGCTGACTACCCTGGCACACCAAAAACCCTTGTCCCTCGCGCTGTCATGCGGTGCGTTCCCAGCCGGCACCAGCTGCCCGCATTCATGTCGTCCGTCTGTATGCCGTTGTTAAGAGGCTCGGTGCCCGAGGAACCAACTCTGGCGACTTAATGACGCACCAGGACGCTTGGCCTCATCGGAATGCGCTACTTAAAGCAGCAACGCCCAGCTAACCTCCACACCATAGCGCATCGTCCTCCTACCTGGCACCACATCCGCCATGACCGCAAGCGTGAACGCTTTGTGGGAGAGCTTGTCTTCGGGGATGAAGCTCGAGGTCGCCGTCCTCGCTCAAGTCGCCTCTCGCGACGCAATAACGGGGTAGCTGGATGCGGACGCGATCGCACAAGTGGTGGCCATGCTGACGGCCGACGACGGGAGCACCGTCAGCCACACATCCTACTTGCTGCCGTCCAACATCCGGCACCGCCGAGGTCGGGGACTCCTCCGAGTATGAGTAGGGCATGGGAGGTTGCAGGGCATGGTGTGCCAACTGGCCGGTCTGTATCCCGTGTTCTAATCTTCCTCGCTGGAGACCGCACCTTCACTTCACGGGTCTTGAACCCCTCCCCCGTACATAGAGATCGCAGATGGAGGACGTCGGTCGCCACCGTAGAATAGGTTTAGGGTCGGGTTTCTTTTATTTTTCTGTCCTATAAAAGTACGAAATGTAATGAAAATCTACCGTGTTTGCATTAATCTCGGCCGATGTATATGAGCTTTCACAATAATATAGTATATTGTAGGAGTACTAGCAAGATGCCCGTGCGTTTCACGGAAGATCAAGATCTTGTGGGAGAAAAGGATGAACGAGGGAAGGCCTTATTTGCAAATGTGGAGAGGAGTGTGGGTAAATTGTCATAGTTTCCTTCCTATCCGTTAGATATAGATCGAACGGCCTATATTGCAGGATGACAGGCAACCATCATCACCAACTCTGCTTTTTATTGAACCGAGGCAAAGCTAACATGCGAAGTAAAATAAACACATAGGGTCTATACATACACAATTTACCTTAGGCACTCCAATAGTACGTCCACTACACATTCACGCATTTCACATCTTTCTACATCTACGGGAACCTACGAAAGGGTTAACATAAAGTGCCTCTCTCTCTCCTCCCCTGATTTTCATGGTGGTGGGCCCTCCCTCCCCCAATCTACAATCAACAGCTCACACGTTTCACATTACGTTAATTACATTACTGGGATTACGTAGGTGTAGCATTACTCGTCCTAAAAAAACCAACTAAGCCAACCTCCCAGCATATCACGCGGGAAAAGACTCGGCCGCACCGTTTTAGTCGGGATTACCGGATTACTAGTAGTAGTATCGATGGATCGCGTGAAGCAACAAGTTTTTTTAGGGGGCGAAGCACCTATAAAAGGAAAAAAGGTGGTACACTCACAACACCCCTGTCGCGGTGGCATTGCACCCCACACACGTTCGATCCTGCACACGGCTCACGCAAACGGAACGCGCTTCGGCTTGCCTCTTCACTAACACGTGGGATGCACTTGGAGAAACCGAGCATGCGCTTCGGCTTGCCCACCGCGCGAAAATCCTCCCCCCCCCACCCAAAAATTCCCCCCAAATCCTAGATTCAACCGCCCTTCGGCCAACTAGCCAATAATATTCCCCAAACCCTCCTCCCCCCCGTCCCCCTCCACTCCATTCGCTCCACCAAAGCCGCCCTCCCCGCCACACCGATACGTCGGCGCCGCGGTTCGTCGAGGGGGACGCACAGCGATCCTCTCGCTCCCACAGTATGCTCTCGTAGACTGTCGTCCTCTAGCCGCGCCGCCACCGCTGGTGACGTTCTTGTGGAGGCGCACGGCGGTCAGCGCCGCCACCGCTGGTGACGTCCGTGTGGAGACGCACGGCAGTCAGCTTCTCCCACGGTACGCGCATTCTAGACTGAGGCCCCGTGCATGTCGGTGTAGCGCTGAATGTTAGCTGATAGACGCTGTTAATCTCACAGTTTGCCGAAGTAGTTTACAGTCAATATGCTCTGCTTAAGAAGCTTCCTTGCCCTATTCTGCACTCAATCTGCTTAGCTGAGATGGCATGCCAAGGCCGATAAGTTGCTAAAATATCTTGCCATATATTTATTGTGACGTAGATTGCCATGGTCTAGTAGCCAATCTGTTAGGTGAAATAGCTCTACACTGTTTTATACTCGATCTTTGTTGCTGCGATGGCCTTCGATAGTTCAATGGTTGTGTGCTCGGCCTCATTGACTGCTGAAATAGCCTGCCATAATTTAGCACTCAAATCTGTTTGCTGAATTAGCTTTACATATATTTCGTTACTTAGATCTGCTCGTGCAAATATCTTGCCATAGCTTTAGACATCGACCTAGGTAATTTTTTCTGGACTTCATAAAAAAGCATATATGTTTTTCCTGTAATATATAGTAGAAGAACTAATTTGTATGTCTAACAGATGGACAGGACTTGGATAACTTCTGCTTGAAGATTCTCCGTTGCATATGTCGAGGGGGTTGAAAACTTCATGAACTTTATCAAAGCTGAGTACGGTGGTCCGAAATCACATGTGCTCTGCTCGTGTAGCAGTTGTATGAATTCAGTTACAAGACCCCAGTCAACTGTGCAAAATCATCTACACTTGTATGGGATGTCGGTCACATATACTAGTTGGGTTCATCATGGTGAAGCTGTGAATGTCAATGTTATTGACTACGTGGAAGCAGAGATCACCATCTTGATCTGCCTGATGCTCAGGTGGAAGAGGAGGAGGAGGAGGTGGTGGCGAAGCCAATGAGTTTGACCAACATTGAAACAATGCTACGAAATGCTTGTGCATTCCATGAACTTTCACCTCCAGAAGAAAAACGGTGGACCCGCATGTTGGAACAATGGAACGTGGCTGTCACCCCAGGAAATAAGCTGTCAGTATTCTCAGCTATGGTCACCTTTCTTCAGGTGAAGACATCCGAGTGGATGACCAACAAATCATTCGATGCGATGTTGGCTGCTTTCCACAAAGCTTTCCCAGATGCGTCTGAGCTGCCACACACCTACAGTAAAATGAAGAATTTCCTTCATGCAGTTGGAATTGGATATGATATGATCCATGTTTGTAAGAATAATTGTGTTCTGTTCCGGAAGGATTATGCCAACTTAAGTGAATGCCCGAAATGCAAATCATCAAGATGGAAAGATGGCGATGCTGTGAAGAGGATTCCTCATAATGTTCTGAGACATTTTCCAATTACACCAAGATTGCAGAGGTTGTTTCATGATGCTGAAAAAAGAGAGGATGTACTGTGGCATTCTAGGAACCAGGAGTATAGAGATCAGAATGTAATGAGCCATCCATCACATGGTCGTGAGTGGAAAAACTTCAATCAGAAACATGAAAAGTTTGCTGCTGACCCGAGAAACATTAGACTTGGCTTAGCTTCAGATGGATTTAACCCATTTGGCCACCAGAGCGCCACATATAGCATGTGGCCAGTGCTTGTTATCCCTTACAACATGCCTCCAAATGTCTGCACCAAAGAATCAAACTACATGATGGACTTGCTCATCCCAGTTCCAAAAAGTCCTGGAAAGGATTTTGATTTGTTCATAGAGCCTCTTGTGGAGGAACTTCAACAGCTATGGAGGGGTGTTCTCACTCGAGACCTATATAGCAGCCCACCAGCTGATTTCTTTCTGTGTGCTGTTATAATTTGGTGCATCCATGATTATCCGGCTTTGGGCACTATGTCGGGCGAACGACACATGGTTACAATGCATGTGTTCGCTGTGACAGGAATCCGCTGTCATACGCAATACTTAGCAAGATCTGTTACATTGGACACGGCCGTTTCCTTGCCAAGGACAAGCCGCATCCTAGAAAATAACGAAGACATGTGTTCAATGCAAAGCATGAAAACCGTGATGCGCCAAAGAGGCTCACCGCCGATGAGTTGCAAGTGGAATTAGAGAAGGTCAGGCATATTACACCAGGAAACCATCCTGGTAATGGTAGTGGGAAAAGGAAGCGTGGCAGGGCAGAAGAGAGATTATTGTTTACCCGCAGGTCCACTTTGTGGGACTTGGAGTATTGGAAAGATTCGGATCTGCGGCATAATCTTGATGTGATGCACATCGAGAAAAATATATGTGACAGCATTATCGGCACACTTCTTAATATTGAAGGCAAGACAAAAGATACCTTAAAATCTAGGTGTCAGGACCCCGATTCTAAGTCACACCAATCTAGCCTGTAACACCTCATATCACTTTGCGGCCTCACGCACGGTATTCCCATGGGTGTCGCCTTACCATGGCCTGGGACCAATGGACCCTCTCGGATTCTTAATCACCCTTGTCCTCTGTCCAGGAGTTGCACGTAGTTTCTGGTGTTTGTAGTATGCTGGAGGCCGTGGGCAGCGCTGACCCGAGGGGTGGGCTGTGATGCGGTAGGCACGTGGCTGGGTATGCCGGGCACCCGTTTGGTGTCGCGGAACCCTGTACACATCGTTCGGGGCCGTATGTGGAAACCTCGGCCGGACTCCTTGCGGATGGAACCTGAATAGGCGATAAACCTGGACTAGAGACTTGAGTGTTTAGGTAGGCTGTGGCTGACACCCACGTTGGGCTTCCGCTTGAAGGTTGCCGAGTACATGTCGTGTAAACGGCGGTAAGTGGTGAGAGCGTGTGTGACGAAGTACACCCCTGCAGGGTTAATATGATCTATTCGAATAGCCGTCTCCGCGGAAAAGGACTTCTGGGTTGCCTATAACAGTTCATAGACAAGTGAAAGTGGATACTCTAAAATGCGCAAGATAAGCGTGAGTGCTATGGATGGCGTTCTCGTAGGGAGACGGGAGCGGATCCATAGTGGAGTATTGATATGGTGAATATGTGGACTCGTGTGCGCCACCTCAAAAGAGTTACTTGCAGTCGTAGTTAGGATAGCCACCGAGTCAAAGCTGGCTTGCTGCAGTTAAACTCCACCACCCCCTTTGTTGATACCGATGCATATGTAGATAGTTCTGATGTAAGTCTTGCTGGGTACATTTGTACTCACGTTTGCTTATTTTATGTTTTGCAGAGAGACGTCAGTCTCGCTAGTAGTTCCGTGTGGACTTCGACGTTTAGCATGATACCTCAGCTACGATCTTGTGCCCTCGGCAGGATCTGGTAGATAGTCAGGCTTCTCAGCCTTTTCCATTTGTAGATGTCTGTACTCAGACATGTTAAGCTTCCGCATGTGCTTTGACTTGTATGCTCTGAATGTTGGGTCATGAGACCTATGTTTGTAATATCTCGCTCCTCGGAGCCTAATGAATAAATACTTGAGTCGTAGAGTTATGTTGTGATGCCATGTTGTATTTACACATATCGAGCATATTGTGTGTATGATTGAAATGCTTGGTATGTGTGGGATCCGACAACCTAGTTGTTTATCCTTGGTAGCCTCTCTTATGGGGAAATGTAGTCTTGTGCTTCCATGAGCCATAGTAGTCCGCTACAGCCCGGTTCACCGGAGTCCTGCTAGCCCAGCACTACTGCTCCGGAACACTTGACTGGCCGGCATATGTTTCACTTCGTTCCTGTGTCTGTCCCTTCGGGGAAATGTCACGCGGTGACATCCGGAGTCCTGCCTAGCCTGCTACAGCCCGGGTTCCCGGAGTCCTATTAGCCCAGTGCTACAGCCCGGATTCGCACGCTGCTGATCGACATGCTCGATGTTGATTCATGTATGCCTGTCCCCGTAAGTTAGTGCCACTTTGGGTTCACGACTAGTCATGTCGGCCCGGGTTCTCTGTCATATGGATGCTAGCGACACTATCATATACGTGAGCCAAAAGGCGCAAACGGTCCCGGGCCATGGTAAGGCGACACCCGTGGGAATACCGTGCATGAGGCCGCAAAGTGATATGATGTGTTACAGGCTAGATCGGTGTGACTTAGAATCGGGGTCCTGACAGCGTTGGTATCAGAGCCTGACTGCCTGTAGGATTACCAAGCCAAACTGGTCGAAGTTGTCTCTAGAAATGCTTTAGTTATATAAGGGAATTGATTGTGGAAGGGAATTGATTGTGGAAGGGAACGTAAGGCTCTTTTTACTCCTTTACCTTATGCCCTTCTGATCTGAGTCACCCTCTTCTCTTCTATGGGGATTAAGAACTAGGCTTCTCATCTTTCTATCAGGATCACGTGTTACTAATCTGTAGACTTGTAGGATTGTTGGATTTAAGCCCCAGTTCAGTTTCTACTACTTCCGTGTGTTCATAGTTGGTCTCGAAACCTTGATATTGTGCTTCTAAGTGGTTATGCCACCATTTTTGCAGGATGTCTCAAATCCTTTGAGCATTTACAGCCGTTATGTTGTCTGAGTCATCCCAGGCTTCTAAATAATCAGATGCATTTGCAAATCCCTTCTTTCCGTTCTCGATGTTCCTTTGGGCCAGATTAACCACACTAATCGTTGAGTTGAGGTACTCTGTTGCCTTGACATATATGTTGGAGTTATTATTATGACCCTAGGTGTCTTAGAGGACCACTTAGTAATCTAGCAATGCTTGCATCCCCAGTGTGATGATTCTGGCCATTATTCTCGAAAGCATCCCGTGATGCCACTTAGTTAGTAGGCATTCTAGTCCCGGGTTTCTGAACTCGAGATTCACTCCACTTACCTCCTGTTGATAGTGTTTGCTCGTTCCTTTAGGATATTAGTAACCTTTGCGATAGTCCTCGAGGTTCATGGTATATCCTTCTTCCAAATATCATGAACTGCTTATGGAAGAAGTTCCTCGCGGAACCGAAAGATCTCAACTAGAGTGCTCTTGAGGAGTACTCCATTCATATTGTGACTCTGCCAGTCCTTCCTCCTCTGCATGGGTTATCCGGAAGAAATATGTTCAATTTGTTCGACATACTAATCCATGCATCCACAACTCAGAAAAACATATGTTCCTTTGGGTTGTCCCTCTTTAGTTATTTTCTGGCCCTCGTCTATCAATTGATAGTCAGGAGCAATTGTGCATTTGTGTTATCGATGCCTATTATTCTTGTGGTCTATCAAGCCATTCTAATCCGGAATGACTAGGAGAAACAAACTCCAGTACCTCGTCCATCTCTGGGATTGGGTCAAAGTAGTTGTATTCCGCAGATCAAATGCCTAACCAGCTTTTGTTCTGTTCTACCTTCGAGTATTACCCCCTTTATGTCGAGGATATCGTAGGAATTGCACCACCTTTTGTGAATTCTTGACGCAATGATACTCCTCGCCATCATCATTCATTTCTCGGTCCCGTGTTATTGTAACCGGAATACCGACAAGTGAATTGTGATGTGTGAAATCAATACTCCTAGCAACTCCGTTGCTTGGTAGTTAATGGACAATAAACTCATTCTTAGCGTGTTGGTTATTGTTTTATCATTCTAGGATTGATCGTGCTACCTTGTTCTTATTCTGGTGCACTCTTCGATCTTTGAGTTAGGATTGAATCCCTTGCTTATTGATCATATCGTCTTGCCCTGAAAAGCAAGATTGTTCTCGAGCTTAGCAACATATCGGTGGTACATGATTTTCCGACTATCTTCTCGGAAGTATCACCAGGTCGTCCCCTGACCGATATGTTGAGTTCGTGATCAAGTTGGTTTTCCAATAAGCCACTCTTTCTCTAAGAATCTGTGTTGGATACCCCTGAGCTAGTTGGTTAAGCCAAACAACAACTTGGAGAGTTGGAAGTTAAAAGCTTGTCTGACTTAGTTCATGTTAAGGGATATCTTTTGTGTGTGTGTGTGTGTGTTGAAGAAAGATGATATCTCCATCGATTGGTCCTCGTGATTAGTTGTTGGATCTATTGCCTTTTCAAAACTTTGACTTGAGTATGGGCTATCGTCAAGTCAAATCAGAACCAACGATATTCGTAATGTTGTCTTACTCATGGTTGAAACCTCGATCATACACCATTACATCTTTTGGTCTGACCAGTGCTATCACCGTGTTCACATGATGGTGGAAGTCCAGTGATATGAAAATTCCGATGAGTTGTTGTTGAGCCCATCAGCAGCATTTTGTCTCCCCCATGTTTCATGTGGAACATTAAAGCTAGCATTGGAAACCTTGTAAGCATTGCCTTCATGTTCCGCTCATGAGGTATACGTTTGGATGAAAGAAGTGACTTCCTCTAACTCACGTGCATTTGATGTAAGTTGTCGCCGTGGATCCGAGAAAGTTTGTTTTCGCTTCCTCTGGAATCATCCCAAGTCAGTCATGCATGTGCGAAGTATTCTATGGTTTGATAGACTGATCATCTTCATTCCATCTGAATTCCCTAGCACACCAAGCCACTGATTGATTTGTTCAAGGAGAAGTAGTTCCTTCTTAAGAGCATGCCTTATGCAAGGACTTCAATATCCCCGACTATGGTTCCCCACCTGAACTCGGTAGTGTTTTGTTGCAAGACTTCTACGTGATTATGCTTGTCTTGGACATCATGTTCACATGTGTGTAGCAGAACCGGCTCATGTTTTGGAGCTTACTATCGTAGTTCATTTCCCGAGAATCTCGCAACGTCATCTCATCGATTTGTGTTGCAAACTTTCTTTTCAGACATGCTGAGTCTGAAGTATCATATCACCAATCGGATCTGAATCTCAGGCAGATATGATGGTTGGAACATTCCCAGTATTTGCATTTTGTTCCCAGCTTGCACCGCCTTGTGCCAATCTCCCTTGGACTGCCCTTCTCAGCAATGATTGTTCAGGATCATCTTCAGAAGTGGTCCTACCATGGGTTCCATCCATTTCCGATGATAAGCAAAATCATCCATCGTGCTGTCTTCAACAAGGTAGTCCACATCATTCATTCTGGTATGAGTATGCCATTCTTTCGAATTCGTTCACACGATCGTTTGTGATTGCCTTAGGCTGGTATAAAGAGTTTCAAAGATCTTTGTATCAAAAGTAATTCTTTTTGCCACTTAAGGGAAGAATTCTACGAGTCACCTTTCCTAAGGTGCCCCGTTATGGAGTCATGGCAATTAACTCCTCGCTGCTTTGGAACCCATGCACCATATTATCTAAGCGTGGGATTGTTGCCTACCAAATCAAACCTCATCGTTTGTTCTTCCATCCCTCTCGATGTGTTTTGTGTCTCAACTCGAGATGTTTCAACATCTCATTCCGTGAGTTGCTTGATCTTTAAGGAGAACGATTTCTATAGAGTTTCTTTCTGCCATCATCGTGTTGGATAAAGATCTCGAAGGCAAAGACGTCAAGATCAATATGATGCACCGAATCAACATCTTTAGAAATGCGATGGATCGTGAAGAGTGTGTCAGTTCCGTGTTCCCTCTGTCTTCTTACCTCACGACTTGAATCTCGGGACGAGATTCTTGTTTAGTGGGGGTGAGTTGTCACATCCCTAGCTTCTGACATTGCACTAGGCTAACTTCATGTGTGCATCATGTTTAAACTTTGAAAGAAACTTGAAATGGGGATTGCCTAAACCCTAGCACTAAAGGAATTCACTAGGTTCAACCAAAATATTTCCAGTAAATCCAAATGGCTTTCAAAAATGTTCATCATTCTTGGAAAATGCTGGAAACAGTAACCAGAGGTGATGCACATTTTTCCATGACATATTTGGGCTCTCATTTAAATCATATGCTATTTGCAATTGGGCATTTAAATGCTGTATATTATTTTAAGTGCTCAATTAATTCTGAACTTAAGTGAGGGCTGTTAGGAATAATCCAAACAGAGAACACAATTAATTTTTAGGATTTTTGAAAACGTTTTGGTATTTTTAATAAAGCCCCGAAGTTACAGAAAAATAGAAAAACATTAACAAAAAGAGAGAGAGAGAGAATACCTAGCGCTTACCTGGCCGGCCTGGCACTGTAGCAGCCCACCAGGCCCATCTGCCAGTCGTCTCCCACCCCGCGCCAGAAGGATGCGAGGCGTGTGTTCGCCGCACACCGGCACGCGCCCCGGCCACCTCCTGCTTGCCGCTCTCCCTCGACGCCCTGGCCTTCTCTGGTGACGCCACGCAGCCGCCTCGACCCCTCTCACTCTCCCTGTGCTCCTCCCCCCCCTCTGTTTCTCTCTCACGCAGACACCGAGCCGCCGTTCGCTGCCACCGTGCCCAGAGCCACGCCCTCACTTTTCAGCCATGCCCAAAGGCTCCGTCTCGTCGCCCTCGACCTCCCCGCCGAGCCACGCATCGCCGGACGCCCTGTGACGACGCCTCCGAGCTCGTCACCGCCGCATCTGCCGCCAGACTTCGCCCATCGATCTGCGTCGTCCAGTGCCTCCCCGAGCTCAACGACGGCGCCGTTCGAATCTCTGTGAGGCTCCGGTCCTTTTACCCCTAACCACCTCGTCGATTTCATCATGTAGCCGCCGTCCTCATGAGCTCCGAAACTCGCCGCCGTCAGGCCACATCGCCGCCGCGGCCAGAGCTAGCTATGACCGCAACCAAGCATTGCAACACACTTAGCACGCCGTCAGGAGCCTAGAACACTCAACCGTTGCTCCTATCGTGCACTGCAGCGTCGTTTCGTCGGTCCCGTAGCTCCGGCCGCCGCTAACCTCAATGCTGGCGCTGCTTCCGGCCGCCCCACGGCCTCCCGCGTGTTCCATTGGATGTGCGCGAGCGCAGCTACCCATAGCACCCATCCGCGCGTCGAATGGACGCCGAAGCCGCGATTCCGGCGTGCCTCCGCCGTGGCCAGAGGTCACCGGCGGCTAAGCGCTGGCCTAACCCCGATTAGGCTAGTGCTAATGATGCCCTGTGCCACTGACATGCGGGCCCTCTGCTTAACTAACCGGCGAACCAAATAGTTTAAGGTTAATCTAATTACCGTGGGGCCACGTGTCAGTTTTGACTACGCTGATGTGTCCGTTGACCCGACCCCACCTGTCTGTGACACTAAATGTCACAGGGTCACTGACCAGTGGGTCCCGCCGGTCAGGTTTGACCCTGGCCAACCCGTTGACTCGCTGACGCAGTGATGATGTCATGCTGACGCAGTAAAGGAATTTCTGGATTTATTTTTTATATAGGAAATTCCAGAAAATGTAGCAAACTTCTAAAAATCATAGAAAATAATCTATAACTCAGATTGAAAAGATTTATATATGAAAAATGATCAGAAAAATCCAATCTCTCCATCTGTACTGGTTTCATGCATGTCTAAACAACTTAACCTTGCTGTTTAGTTGAAAACATGATAATGCACTATTTAAATTCATAAGATGAGTTTGGGGTTGAATCTTTGGTTCAAAATGGCTCAAACCCATCTGGCTGTAGTTGCATTAGCCCAACACACTCATTTTGCTATGTCATGATGATGCATCATATTGTGCATTGCATTGATTGTGTTTCCTTCTCTGTTGCCGGTAATTGTCCCCTCTCGATAGCCGTGATTCTGACGATGAGTTCGATGACACCGATGAAGAACTATAATATCTTCAGAAGTGCCAGGCAAGCAAAACCCCCTTGTTCATTCCGATACAACCCCACTCTCTCGCTCCTGCTCTCTTTTACCGCATTAGGACAACAACGATTCATCTGTTACTTGCTGCGGTAGCTGAACCCCTTTATCCTCTACATGCCCTGTCATTGCCACAGTAAATAGATGAAACCCACTAGCATGAGTAGGAGTTGTTTGAGCCCTGATGTGCCTACTCATTCATGCTTGTTTGTCATGCCTGCTACTGCTTAGAGTTGAGTCGGGTCTGATTCGTCGGGGATGAATTGGAATGGTGATGAACATGTCCTACTATGTGTGAGCTAAGTGTGTGAACACGATTTGGTAAAGGTAGCGGTGAGAGGCCATGTAGGAGTACATGGTGGGTTGTCTCATTGAAGCCGTCCTCAGGAACTGAGTTCTGTGTTTGTGATCCATGATACAGTTACTACCACGCATTGGGCCCGAAACCAATGGACCCTCTCGGCTTCTTAATCACCCTTGTCCTCTGTCCAGGAGTTGCACGTAGTTTCTGGTGTTTGTAGTATGTTGGAGGCCGTGGGCAGCGCTGACCCGAGGGGTAGGCTCCTAGAGTTATGTTGTGATGCCATGTTGTATTTACACATATCGAGCATATTGTGTGTATGATTGAAATGCTTGGTATGTGTGGGATCCGACAACCTAGTTGTTTATCCTTGGTGGCCTCTCTTATGGGGAAATGTAGTCTTGTGCTTCCATGAGCCATAGTAGTCCGCTACAGCCCGGTTCACCGGAGTCCTGCTAGCCCAGCACTACTGCTCCGGAACACTTGACTGGCCGGCATATGTTTCACTTTGTTCCTGTGTCTGTCCCTTTGGGGAAATGTCACGTGGTGACATCTGGAGTTCTGCCTAGCCTGCTACAGCCCGGGTTCCCGGAGTCCTGTTAGCCCAGTGCTACAACCCGGATTCGCACGCTGCTGACCGACATGCTCGATGTTGATTCATGTATGCCTGTCCCCGTAAGTTAGTGCCACTTTGGTTTCACGACTAGTCATGTCGGCCCGGGTTCTCTGTCATATGGATGCTAGCGACACTATCATATACGTGAGCCAAAAGGCGCAAACGGTCCCAGGCCATGGTAAGGCGACACCCGTGGGAATACCGTGCGTGAGGCCGCAAAGTGATATGAGGTGTTACAGGCTAGATCGGTGTGACTTAGAATCGGGGTCCTGTCACGATCGACACCCGTGGGAATACCCAGGATTGATTTGACACACCTGGGTATCAGACAGGATTTGCAGGTGCAAGATGAAGGTAAACCACGGGATATGGCACCAGCTGTGTACGTCTTGGACAAGGTAAAAAGAAAAGAATTCTGCGAGGTCCTGTCACGTGTGAGATTCCCACATGGATTTGCTTGCAACCCTGAAAGGAGAGTTAGTGCAGATGGAAACAAGGTACAAGGGTTGAAAACTCGTGACTGCCACGTCCTACTTCAAAGGGTTTTACCTGTTATCCTTAGAGGATTGGGCCGCCCTGACTTATACAGAGCAGTTGCAGAGTTGGGACAATTCTTCAGGGAACTCTGAAGTAGAAATATCAGGATAGATGCTTTGGAGCGTATTAGAGACAAGATACCAACTATCCTATGCGACCTTGAGAAGATATATCCTCCAGCCTTCTTTGATGTGATGGTGCATTTGGTTGTTCATCTATCTAACGAGGCACTACTTAGAGGTCCAGTACAGTATGGCTGGATGTACCCTATTGAAAGGCGGCTAGGCACTTTCAAGGGCTATGTTAGGAACAGAGCTAGACCTGAGGGTTCCATTGCAGAGGCCTACATTGCTACAGAAGCGTTGAAATTCTGCTCAAAATACATTGAAATAGTTGATCAGCTTAGCAAAGAGGTGGATGAAGACAATCCCGGGCTCAATGTTTTCGATTATTCTATTCGAGTTACAGGGAAGAGTCGACAAGAAGACAAACCTAAAGATTTGGACAAAATGGTTTGGTATGTGTTGAATAACTGTCCTGAGATACTACCTTATATCAAGTAAGTCCTAAGTACTGCGGCTTATACATCGTAATCTACTAAACTTGCAGCACATTCTTATATATTTAGATGTTTGACGCGATCACTATGTTGTGCAACATCAACAAAAAGGAGTTACTGCCTCAAAATCCAAGAAACATTGACAAACTGGTTATGGCAGGATTTGCAAAATGGTTCAAGAGCCATGTAAGCTTTTGAATTCACTGTCAGTTTTTTTAATATATTGAGTACATAAGATGATCAGCTTGTCTATTTTCTAACCATAGGTTAAGAATATGCGGGAGGATGGGCAGGCAGTTGATGATGCCCTTTACTCACTAGCAATTGGTCCTGATACTCGGGTAAGACATTATGAATCTTGCGTTGTTGGAGATGTGCGCTACAACACCCTTGCACAAGACGAAGGCAGGAAGACACAAAAAGTGCCATCATGAGCACGGATACGTATGACAAAGAGACAACTGAAGTGTATGCTAACATAACAGACATTGTTCAGTTGCAGTATATCTCAAGTTTCGAGGATCATCGGTGTGTGGTTCTATTGTGCTGTCGTTGGTATAACCTATTTTCCAGGATCGCAAAACCCAGAGCTGATGATTATTTCAAATCCATCAATGTCAAGGCGGCGTACCAGACCAACGAGCCTTTTATTTTGGCAAATCAAGCAACATAGATATTTTTCTTGGAAGACACATTTGCACGTAGCGATGACTGGAGAGTATTGCAAAGGTTTGAGCAGAGGAATTCGTTTAATGAAGTTGCACAACAAGATGATGCTTACACTGCTCCTGATGTACAAGATAACACAGATGTTCCTAATATCTTTGAGAACCATCACGTCAATGACGCCGGCAAAAAGATTGCCTGTCGTGCTGTGGACATACAAGAGTTGATCAAGAAGAAGCCAACGTTCGAGGACGTTGAGGACAGAGAAGAAGATGACACCTTGGGGAATTATGATTCAGACTGATACACATGGCGAAGATGTTGACGCTGCTACTGCGGATGATGATTACATTGTTTTTGTCATATTTGCCTGTCAGAAGACGTTTTTTATCTACTATGTGAAATTGTGTTTTCTATGACAACTGAAACCTTATGAACGTGTTGTTTAGTATTTTGCTGTGAGAACATCACTTGCTATGTATGTTGATTTGTGTTTGGTGATTGTATGACGAGTAAAACATGATGACATTGTTGTTTAGTTGTACTCATATTTGGATGTGAAACTTGAATTTGATGACATAGTTTGCTGTTGGACTGCAATTTGCTCGACGTCTTTGAATGGGAACAAAGCTGACCCGACAGGGCCTCTGCTAATTTATTTATTTATTACCAAAAGGGCCTCTGCTATTTATTTATGGATGAGCAAAAGGGGATACCCCCTGATTTCCGTTAATAGAAATCATTAGATGTTCACAACACTACGCCCAGCCTACTACACAGGTTTCATTCATTACTAGTTTCAGCAAAGTGCTCATGTCATAGCCACTGAATACATCACGAGTGCTACATACACTGCAAATAAAGAGACAATCATCCTACAGAGCACATCGATTTTTCCCATTATCTTCACAAGCTCTTTCATCTCCTCATTGCTGTCAAGGCCATTCAGCAGTTGTTGCTTGGCCATGATCAGAGGAACTGCATCTTTAACCTTCTGCTCTGCATCTTCCTCTTCTGCCGTTCCTTCAGTTACTTGTCCAACACCCCAACCTTCTGGTATTGGGATTCCTCGGCTAACCAAATAATCAGCGTAGTTGCACTACCCCACATCAGTAACTTCCCAGAAATACAAATCACACGAATCTTCCCTTTTCTGCACGAATCAAATTGGAAGATCATCAACCAAACTATTAAAAAATCAGCAACTGAAAGCAGCAGAACAACACTTAAACATATTATTACCCCATGATTCGGGCATTTGTAGAAGACTCGACTAGGGTTGAGGATTGTGGTTGAGACGCGATGGATGACTCTGCGTGATTTGCAGCAGTGGCACCACACCAATGGCAGCGGGTCGTGATGAGAAACCGGCTGCGGTGCGCGTGCCGGCGGGGGTGTCATGAGACCCACAGGCGATCGTACGGGTGGCGACTTGGCGCATATTTGGTTGTTGCCTGTTGAAGAGCAGGTGGACGAGCAGCCAGCGGACATGGTTGTTGCGGCCAGAGCTTCTGATGCTAGGCAGAGTAAGTAGAGAAGAGGAGAAGCGAACGTTGGATATGTCAGTTTCATTACTTGCAGAGTAGCATAGCACCATATATAGTCATACTCTAGGTTTGGATTCGAACCAGCTACAGGAGCACGTCTCTCTTTTTTATAAAACTCAGCAACGTCTCTTTACTGGTACACTAGCTTGTTCTGTACGCCTTCTCAAGTCTTTGATTCCTCCACCTGACATCTGGGACCCACCGGAAGGGCCTGTGTATTTCGCGAAAAAAATGTGCCCCCCGCTGACAGGTCGGACCCACCAGCTATCTTCGCACGCGACGAAGTGCCTCCTTATTACGCACAAAAAAATGAATACTCCCCCTGCCAGCTGGAACCTAGCATAGTGGAGGCTGACTTGTGGGCCTACCAAGTTGACGGGGACGGAGGGCTTTGTCAACTTGGTCAATATGAACGATTCTAGCTCCAGTTACCGTACGATGTTCATCCAACGGCCGTAGTGCTTCTTCAACCTCTGGTCTTCTTGCTCCAGCCGCCCAAAGCAGCGCCGGTCGAGCCGCCTGCTCCTGCCTCCCGTAGCCGGATGTGCTGCCGCAGAGGCCTCACCACCCCCATACTACTCCCACCACTGGCCAGGCCATCCCTCCACTCACCCACACCCCCTGTTATTCTGCGGCGACGGCAGCCTCACACCGCAGCCGAACCAGTGAACCCTCGTACTCCTCTCCGCGTGGGCATCCAGTGCCGCGTCTTCCCCGGCTCCGCGTCGTCCCCTTCCTAGGCCTCGCCGTCGTCCACCGCCTTGGTGCTCTCGGCGCGACGTGGTCAATGTGGTCAACGACCGACTTCCATCGAAAGAGTAATGTACGTGGAGAGGCTGACAGCTGGGTCCATGGCCACAGCCCAGTTTTTTTTTATTTGCCAAGTAAGTCGCTTTGTCAGGCCTGTTGGGCTGCAAATCTTTCAAGACGAGGAGAGCTTCATTCGGCTGGCCGAGAAAATGGCCTATCAGTAATGAGAAATGGGTTGTAGATTTTTAAAACACATCAAACCGGCAATTAGTTTCAAATTTCTTTTTTTCATTTCGAGATTTTAAATTGCATTGATTTTTATGCGTGGACAATTTTTTGGATTTTATATTGATATACATTTATTTTTGAAATCAGTTTGAATGTGACTCGAAATTTCGAGATTAAAAACAGTTCGGACCGCACCGAAATATGCAAAATTTCGTATAATTTTTTAACCGTGGCCACAATATGGGCTGTAATGCTAACAAAAAGAATATGGGCTCGAAAAAACCTTAAGAATTAGCAAATGGGTTGTAAATTATTAGAAATAATGGCAGATGGGTTGTATGCTGTTTTCCACAGATTTGAGGCTTTCCTAAAAAAGGTTGACGCACAAGCAGTGACTGTTGGATGTCCATCCAACGGCCGTCGTGCTTCTTCAATCTCTACTCTTCCTGCTCCAGCCGCTCAAACAAGTGCCGGTGGGACTGCCTGCTCCCTCCTTCCCGCAGTCGGCTGTGCTGCCGCGCAGGCCTCACCGCCCCACCGTACTCCCATCGCTGGCCTAGCCATCCCTCTACTCACCCACACCTGTTGTTATTCTCCGGCGACGGCAGATGAACCAGTAAACCCTCGTACAGTCGTACTCCCCTCCGTGTGGGAAACAACTACCGAGCCTTCCCTGGCTCCGTGTCGTTCCCTTCCTAGGCCTCGCCGTCGTCCACCGCCCTGGTGCTCTCGGCGCGGCCTGGTCAACATGGTCGACGACCGACATGCATCTGAAGTGGACTGTACATGGAGAGGCTGACAACTGGGTCCACGACCGCACGCAAGGAAATGCCTCCTTATTACGTGCAAAATAATGATTCCTCCACCTGACATCTGGGACCCACCGAAAGGGCCTCTGTATTTCGCGAAAAAAATGTTACCGCCGCTGACAGCTCAGACCCACCAGCTATATCTTCGCACGCAAGGAAGTGCCTCCTTATTACACAAAAAAAAATGAATACTCCACCTGCTAGCTGGGACCCAGTATAGTGGCAGGCTGACTTGTGGGCCTACTAAGTTGACGGGGACGGAGGGCTTTGTCAACTTAGTCAATATGCACGATTCTAGCTCCAGTGACCGTACTATGTCCATCCAATGCCCGTAGTGCTTCTTCAACCTATGGTCTTCTTGCTCCAGCCGCCCAAACCAGCGCCGGTCGTGCCTCATGCTCCTGCCTCCCGTGGCTGGCTGCGATGCCGCGGAGGCCTCACCGCCCCCTACTACTCCCACTGTTGGCCAGGCCAGCCCTCTACTCACCCACACCCCCTGTTATTCTGCGGCGACGGCAACCTCACACCGCAGCGAACCAGTGAACCCTCATACTCCTCTACGCGTGGGCATCCACTGCCGCGTCTTCCCCGGCTTCGCGTCGCCCCTTCCTAGGCCTCACCATCGTCCATCGCCCTGGTGCTCTCGGCACGGCATGGTCAACGTGGTCAAGGAACGGCTTCCATCGGACGTGGACTGTACGTGGAGAGGCTAACAGCTGGGTCCACGGCCGCAGCAAGGAAGTGCCTCCTTATCACGCGGAAAATAATGATTCCTCCACCTGATAGCAGGGACCCACCAGACGGGCAACCGTATTTCGCAAAAAAAACGTTTCCCCCTGACTGCTGGGACCTACCAGCTATATCTTCGCACGCAAGGAAGTGCGTCCGGGCAAAAAAACGATTCGCCCACCTGACTGCTGGGACCCACCCGCTACATCTTCGCACGCAAGGAAGTGCCTGACAGTCGGGACCCACCTGGTCGAAGCGTACGTAGCGTTGTCTTTCTGGTCGCGAACGTGTACGTACATACTGGTCGATGTAGAGGCGCGCACGTCTCGTAGTAGAGGCGCGCACGTAGCATGTACACGTACCTACAGCAACCAGTGTGCAAGAAAGAAAATACGGCCACGTACGTACATACGGGCGGGATCTCGAATGCCTACTCGCGCATACGTACGGCCAGGGCTCGTGTACATGGCTGGGTCGGAATGGAGAAACTGCGTCGTCGCCGTGTTCATGGGGAGGCAACGGAATGCGTCGTGTTCATCGGGAGGCAACGGGACGCGTGGGAGCCAACCGGCTTGGACAGAACAGCCGATGGAAACGAGGCCTAGCGTATCGCAAAACAGAGGAAACGGCCTTGTGTTCGACCAACCACGTTCGAAACGGGATCTTGTTCATCGAGAGGGGTCTGGTGTACCGCAAAACGGAGGAAACGGACCTCCTACGGTCGAAACGGGGTCCTGTTGATCGGGAGGGTTGTGGCGTGCCGCAAAACGGAGGAAACGGACTTGTGTTGGAGCGCTACGTTTGAAACGGGGGTCCTGTTCATCGGGAGGGGTGTGGCGTACCGCAAAACGGAGGAAACGGACTTGTGTTGGAGCGCCACTTTCGAAATGGGGGTCCTGTTCATCGGGAGGGGTGTGGCGTACCGCAAAACGGGACTCCACTGGATACTGTTCATCTCCACCGTCGACCCCCTCCAGCCTCCACGGGCTACTGTTCATCCACCGTCGACCTCCTCTAGCCTCCACCTGCGACTGTTCATCCACGGGCTCCTGTTCATCCAGCCTCCACCGCGCGCTACTCCACCGGCTACTGTTCAACCAGCCCTCCACGGGGTAGTCCTGTTCATCCAGCCCTCCACGGGGTCCTGTTCATCCAGCCCCAACTAGCTCGATCGATCGGGGTCCTGTTCATCCACCCCCACCGGGAACTGTTCATCCAAACCCCCCAGCAACGCTCACTGTTCATCCAGAGGCAGCATCGATCGACTTCAGTTAGCAGCAGTAGCGAAGGAATCGCTCGATCGGGTTCAGTTAACAGCCATCAATCAATCGCTCGGGTTCAGTAACGCGTAGCCTGCAGTGTAATCGCTCGGGTTCAGTTAGAGCCCAATGCCTCACTCGGGTTCAGTTAGAGCCCAACGCCTCGCACCCACGCATGTGCGTGTACGAGAGAAACGCGCATCGCTCGGCCCCGACCACCCACCGTAACCGGGAACACCCCGATATTTTCCTCGCCCTCGCTTCTACCATGATTTTTTCCGTCATGGACGGCCCAAAGAATGTCATGCAGCTGCGTCTCTGGCCCGCCCAGGACGAGAAGCCCATTTTCTGTCATGATTTTTTGTCATAGAAGTAGGAGCCCAGCACATCTATGATGATACCGGGTTTTGTCACAATTATCGTCATAGAAGTGTCATAAGTATGACAAAAAAATTCGTTCGGCCCAAAATGTCACGGATGTGTCTTTTTTTGTAGTGTCAATAGGTGGTACATTCTTAACATCTTCAGCTTTAATACTTTTTTCTTTCATAGATTTCTTTGCCTCTTGCATATCTTTAGGACTGAGAAATAGAATACCCCTTTCCTTTGGAGTTGGCTTAGGAGTTGGTTCAGGAAGTGTCCAGTTATTTTCATTACTCAACATATTATTCAATAGCAATTCAGCTTGATCAACAGTTCTTTCCCTGAAAACACAACCAGCACAACTATCCAGGTGGTCTCTGGAAGCATTAGTTAGTCCATTATAAAAGATATCAAGTATTTCATTTTTCTTGAGAGGATGATCAGGCAAAGCATTAAGTAATTGGAGAAGCCTCCCCCAAGCTTGTGGGAGACTCTCTTCTTCAATTTGCACAAAATTATATATTTCCCTTAAAGCAGCTCGTTTCTTATGAGCGGGGAAATATTTAGCAGAGAAGTAATAAATCATATTCTGGGGACTACGCAAACAACCAGGATCAAGAGAATTAAACCATGTTTTAGCATCACCCTTTAATGAGAACGGAAATAATTTAAGGATATAGTAGTAGCGAGTTTTCTCATCATTAGTGAATAGGGTGGCTATATCATTTAATTTAGTAAGATGTGCCACAATAGTTTCAGATTCATAGCCATAAAAAGGATCATATTCAACCAAAGTAATTATCTCAGGGTCGACGGAGAAATCATAATCCTTATCGGAAATACAGATAGGTGAAGTAGCAAAAGCAGGGTCATATTTCATTCTAGCATTCAAAGATTTTTCTTTCAGCTTAGCTAATAATTTCTTAAGATAATATCTATCATTGCAAGCAAGAAAGTCTCTAGCAGTTTCTTCATCCATAACATAACCCTCAGGCACAACAGGCAATTCATATCTAGGGGGAGAATCTTCATCATCACTTTCATCAATATTATCACTTTCAATAATTTCATTCTCTCTAGCCCTAGCAAGTTGTTCATCATCACTAAGCAAAGAAAAATATGTGAAAAGCTCATAGGCATTGGATCAGTGATGGATAATTATGTCGGCTGCGATTCCTCATGCAATAGTTATAACATAGGGTGACACAGAATTAGCTCCAGTTCATCAATGTAATGTAGGCATGTATTCCGAATATAGTCATACGTGCTTATGGAAAAGAACTTGCATGCCATCTTTTGTCCTACCCTCCCATGGCAGCGGGGTCCTATTGGAAACTAAGGGATATTAAGGCCTCCTTTTAATAGAGTACCGGACCAAAGCATTAACACTTAGTGAATACATGAACTCCTCAAACTATGGTCATCACCGGTAAGTATCCTGATTATTGTCACTTCGGGGTTAACGAAACATGACACATAATAGGTGACCATAGACTTGCAAGATAGGATCAAGAACTCACATATATTCATGAAAACATAATAGGTTCAGATCTGAAATCATGGCACTCGGGCCCTAGTGACAGGCATTAAGCATAGCAAAGTCATAGCAACATCAATCTCAGAACATAATGGATACTAGGGATCAAACCCTAACAAAACTAACTCAATTACATGGTAAATCTCATCCAACCCATCACCGTCCAGCAAGCCTACAATGGAATTACTCACGCACGGCGGTGAGCATCATGAAATTGGTGATGGAGGATGGTTGATGATGATGATGGTGATGGATTCCCCTCTCCGGAGCCCCGAACGGACTCCAGATCAGCCCTCCCGAGAGAGATTAGGGCTTGGCGGCGGCTCCGTATCGTAAAACGCGATGAGTCCTTCTCTCTGATTTTTTCCTCCCTGAACGTGAATATATAGTGTTGGAGTTGAGGTCGGTGGAGCCTCAGGAGGCCCAAGAGACAAGGGGCGCGCCCCCACCCTCGTGGACAGGGTGTGGGCCCCTTGGTCTTGATTCTTTCGCCAATATTTTTTATAAATTCCAAAAATATTCTCCGTGAAGTTTCAGGTCATTCTGAGAACTTTTATTTCTGCACAAAAATAACACCATGGCAATTCTGCTGAAATCAGCGTCAGTCCGGGTTATTCCATTCAAATCATGCAAGTTAGAGTCCAAAACAAGGGCAAAAGTGTATGGAAAAGTAGATACGATGAAGAGTATAGACATTGTAACCCTACATCATATCACTCACTCGTCGTATAAAATCTGCAACATGAAACATTGCAGCCACGAAGGGTCAATACTTTGAATGTATTGGCAAGTCACACAAGGAATGATATAACAGACCTACATCTATATGCAAGGTATATCAAGAGGATATTGTAGTGGTTGTTTTGCGGAAAGCTAGTTTTTCCCCTGATAGCTACATAATATAATAGTCAATTTTAATTTTGTCTTGCTACAATTACAACCTATCCCAATTATTAAGTTTCCCACTCAATTTTTATTAAAGTATCCTCTGTAAAGATCATCCAACAACTGTAATGGCATAGTGGCTCAAATTTGTCCATAACCGGGGACACGCCTAATCATGATCGAGAGTGCACCAGGAGCTTGCTCCGGTGTCAATAGTCATCGGAATCAACCGGTGAAAGGAACTCGGTGGCGGAGCTTCATCGAATCCATGCGCTCATCTCCAATGATCGCCTGACTCGGGGATGTGCACGGGAGGGTTCAGAGCAACTCTCAGAACTCAAATATGTGCCCAGGACACTCCGGGGATCCATGTTGCGGTAGCAGTGACGGCGGTGAGAGGTGGCTTCGGGACTTCATCCTGATGCTCGTTTCGGCGCTTCCAGGAGCAAACAAAAGGGTCAAGGAGTGTAAGGGACACGTTGGGGATCACTTGATCTACTACAATCTCTCACTGGTTTGAGACAAGCTTCGATTACATATGAATTTGATTACAGGAACAGAGGGAAACAAGGTAGGGGAAGAACGGAGGAAAGGGAAGGAGGTAGCCGCCGCCGGGTTCGCCGTGATCCACTGGATGCTCATCTCTTCTTGTTGCGAGGCTTATGTAGTTGTGCAGCTGGGCCGGGCCTTCACTTGTAGGGCCACCTTGGGTGCCGGCCTGGCGAGAGACAGGCCGATTCACCGACAGGTAGGGTCGCATGGCAGGGGGGCTGACATCCCCCTTCTTAAGATGAGGCTTGCCCCCAATCCTCAGCACCAAGGAAGTGAGCTGAAGGAATAGGTTTGTCTGCTCATGAACCAGCCATTGTCGTGCCACTGAATTGGCGTACCAGCACTTACTCACCTCTTGAGATTCATTTGTTCGTAGTTTCCTAGGGTCCCATGGAAAACATCGGATAACTGTGTAACGCGCTGATCCCATGACAACATTGCGAGTGAAGTATCTGGAGTCATGACACCCGAGCTCGCTGGACTCCGAGCGCCTGGTACACTCTGAACTCCATTTCTCATTCCTGCTGGACCTGAATGTAGAACAGCAAACCAACTGCAATATGTGCACCGAGGGCGCGATTACAGTGGTGGTCTTGTCGCTCCCCGGATGCCATGACTTGTGCACATAAGTTGCAGCTTGAATGACTTCATGCTTGGATTCAATGATGGTCTGCTTGTCCATTCCGTTGATTCCCTCCAGACTAAGACATGGTACACTCTTACTGATACAAACAGATGCTTTTGCTCGAATTCGAGGGTTCCTGTACTTGAGGTGGGGCTGCATTTTGGTTATAATGGTTGCCGCAGCAGCTTCACAAACAATGCGCTTGTCTTGTGAAGATTTCAGAAATAGTGGCATTAGTAGCAGATCAACCGAGTCAGTCATTTGTGGTTCAAAACTGCAGGTTTCCACAAAACTATCTTTGCTTTTTTCCAGCACCACGGATGGAGCAGCGTTGAGATCTTGTAAGACAAGAACAAGCATATGCACAACCAGCGTAGCAAGACAAGAGTGATGTTGTTCGAAAGCAGTGGGAAGCTTGACATGCTTAATAAAACTTGAATCAATATTGTCATGCTTCAAGGACCACAAATGCAAGAACTGGTCGGTGAGTATCCCTCCATAGCATCCACTGAATTTGTACTGCTGCTGCCATGATTCGTACACAAAATCTCCTGTTGCAGTATGTTCGTACAAGAAGAGAGGAATTCCATCAATAAGATGCATAGTCAATAATCCCAACTGATGTAGCTGAAGACAAATCCTGTTACAAGCGACATGTTGCTGAATAGTGGATGTATTCACACTTTTGAATAGAGGTAATGCCCAGCTCCAGATTCTGTTAGAAGACTGTGGCCAAATTTCCCTAGAAGGAAACTGAAAATCATGCAAAAGACATGGTCTACTAGCAGTTGTTTTCCTCTCGGAGCTAAGTGGCTTTGCAACATTCCACCGATATTGTTCAGAGCATTTAGGGAAAACAGACTGAGTGTTGAATTGCGCTCTCTTTGACCCAGCCTCACAACAATTGTTTGGCTCAGTGGAAACCAAGGAAGTAGGCTGCCCAGAAGGCCATGGTTGTCACTCAACTACTGAAACTAGAAGAACTTTCCCTCGGGCATGATGTAACAATTGTTGTGTTGTGCTCTTATTTTTTTGTTGATGGTGGGGTCGCCATGGCCGTTGCAGTTCAAGATTAGCAGACCTCAAGTAGTCTTCAAGCAAGTACAGCACAACAACACCTGATGGTCGCAGCCTTTGTGATTTGATTTCTCTATGAGTCATGTGACTCTTAAGGCATCCCTTGTCCAACCAAAGATTATCAGACATCATAAAAATACTTCCTGGATATTCCTCCATGCCAAGGTCAAGTGTACTGAAGGTCAAGCTCATAAGCTGAATCTTCCTTTGCAATTTCTCACCCATAGAAATAGTACACACAGTAGCATGCTCAAGTATGTGATGCTTGGACAAGTTCCAATGCTCGTGGGTTTTGCACACAAGATTTCTAGTAGTATCCAATTTCCTGGACTGCTCATCGGTAGCTAGAAACAGGTCCTCCCAATATTTAACTGAACCCAGATCAGGGGCAGATGTAGTTGCATGCCAACACAAATTGCTAACACTGGAACATAATTTATGAGGGAGCACAGTTTTGGGTAGTTCTGACTGCACACGTACTGCTCGACAATCGTAGGCAAAATATGGTAGCTTCGCCTGAACATTTTTCTGACTAAACTCAAACCTCACTTGTACATCTTGAGCACAAAGTTCATAAGAGGGCTGCACAAAGCAGACTACGAGTATCCGTATGTATTTTCCAAGTAGACTGAACCTGAACAGTAGATGTGCATCTTGAAAACAAAATTCATGAGAGGATTGCATCAGAAAGATAATTGACTGCCTTTCCACAACACCCAGGTACAGACCACGGATAATTTGCATTATTGGCTAACTCACAACAGGAATATCTCTTGGCAATTTTCCAGCCCTAGAAAAACTACATACGGCAGCATGTTCAGAAAACTTCCAATGTTCCTGCTCAAGAACAACTGTAAACTGATGCTCAATAGGTTCCAATGAACAAACAACTTTAACACCGATAGCCACCAGTGAAGCAAAATTGTCAAGAGTAGAATAGTATTCATCTGGAAGCTCACACTTGGGTAATTCCGACCACACTAGTGTTGCTTGGCCATTGCTTGAAAACGACGGCCATGGTAGTTTCAGCTGCATACTTTGCGAATACTTCCAAGATTCTCTCAACGAATTCAGAACACCAGAAAAATCCTCCATCGCAGAAGTATCTTGTGACAGCAACCCAACGTGCTTCCGATACAGTTCATGAGAGCAAGTTAATGACGGGCACGACCGTTTCTCGTTTCCATCTGCAGGATCTCTCCAAAACGATGGCCATGGCTTCAGTCGTAACACCATCCATGAGGGTGTCACAACTTGGTGGAGCACATACCTCAGTAGTTTGGCGTTGTGACGAGAGTATTTCATCGAACAGGTGGTCAGCATTGGTGCAGAGAGGTCGCTGGGAATGATGAGTATGACGCTTGGGCGGACGGCAAGTTCAAGGGCGACGTCTGGCATAGCGGCCACGAGTGTGTACTCCTCCGGTCCTGCAACAGCGACGCCACGGGTGCTGTCGGGGGAAGACTTGGGTGACTGTAACGCCCACGATGCGGCTATATCTCCCACGTGTCGAGGCACGACTTAGAGGCATAACCGCATTGTGGTTTTGTCGCAAGAAGGGTCATCTTCACACAATCCCATGTAATGAACAAGAATGGGATAAAGAGTTGGCTTACAATCGCCACTTCACACAATACATAAATATAATTCATACATCATCCAAAATACACACATAGACCGACTACGGTCAAGATCCAAATGAAAATAAGATAACCCCAAATGCTAGATCCCCGATCGTCCCAACTGGGCTCCTCTACTGTTCATCAGGAAAAGACACATAGTAACGACCACGTTCCTCATCGAACTCCCACTTGAGGTCGATCTCATCAACTGCACTGGCATCGTCGGCACCTGCAACTGTTCGGTAGAATCTGTGAGTCACGAGGACTCAGCAATCTCACACCCGCGAGATCAAGACTATTTAAGCTTATAGGAAAGGATGGTGTAATGAGGTGGAACTGCAGCATGCACTAAGCATATATGGTGGCTAACAAACGCAAAAGAGAGCGAGAAGAGAAGCAACGGAACGGTCATCAACTAGTAATGACCAAGAAGTGATCCTGAACTCCTACTTACGTCATTCATAACTCAAACCGTGTTCAATTCCCAGACTCCGCTGAGAAGAGACCATCACGGCT
Source organism: Triticum aestivum (assembly GCF_018294505.1). Classification (NCBI taxonomy): domain Eukaryota; kingdom Viridiplantae; phylum Streptophyta; class Magnoliopsida; order Poales; family Poaceae; genus Triticum; species Triticum aestivum. The sequence goes on from NC_057805.1 coordinate 356,552,694, forward strand.
ACACACACGGTTGATGTATTTTAATTAAGTCAAGTAACAAGTTCTCTACAACCGGACATTAACAAATTCCCATCTGCCTCATAACCGCGGGCACGGCTTTCGAAAGATATTACCCTGCAGGGGTGTCCCAACTTAGCCCATCATAAGCTCTCACGGTCAACGAAGGATAAACCTTCTCCCAGGAAGACCCGATCAGTCTCGGAATCCCGGTTTACAAGACATTTCGACAATGGTAAAACAAGACCAGCAAAGCCGCCCGAATGTGCCGACAAATCCCGATAGGAGCTGCACATATCTCGTTCTCAGGGCACACCGGATGAGTAGTCCGTACAACTAAAAGCAATCCTCGAGTTTCCCCAAGGTGGCGCTGCAAAGGGCTCTAGTTTGGACCAGCACTCGGAGGAACACTGGCCCGGGGGTTTAAAATAAAGATGACCCTCGGGCTCTAGAAAACCCGGGGGAAAAAGGCTTAGGTGGCAAATGGTAAAACCAAGGTTGGGCCTTGCTGGAGGAGTTTTATTCAAGGCAAACTGTCAAGGGGGTCCCATAAATCACCCAACCGCGTAAGGAACGCAAACTCAAGGAACATAATACCGGTATGACGGAAACTAGGGCAGCAAGAGTGGAACAAAACACCAGGCATAAGGCCGAGCCTTCCACCCTTTACCAAAATATATAGATGCATTAATATAATAAGAGATATTGTGATATCCCAAAATATCCATGTTCCAACATGGAACCAACTTCATCTTCACCTGCAACTAGCAACGCTATAAGAAGGGCTGAGCAAAAGCGGTAACTAAGCCAAACAACGGTTTGCTAGGAAAAGGATGGTTAGAGGCTGACATGGCAATATGGGAGGCATGATATAGCAAGTGGTAGGTAGCGAAGCATGGCAACAGAACGAACAACTAGCAAAGCAAAGATAGAAGTGATTTCGAGGGTATGGTCATCTTGCCTGCAAGGTTCTCAGAGTTGTCGAAAGCTTGATCCTCGTAAGCGTACTCAACAGGTTCCTCGTTCACGAACTCGTCTCCCGGCTCTACCCAAGACAAGAACACAAGTAATGGAACCACAATCAATCACGGGAAATGCACAAGCAACATGATGCAATACATGAATGATATGCAAGATATGATATGCGATGCGTATGCGTGCTCCGGGAGGAAAATGATGAACAAGGCAGTAACTTGGCAAACCAAGCATGCCACTGGAAAGATGAGATGATTTCGGTCGAAATTGATATAAAGATCACCGGAAACGATGCACGGTTTGCAAATGGCAAGCAAAACAAGAATGACATGAATCTGCGATTAACAGCATGATAGCACTTAGAATGCAACAAGTAACAATGCTACAGCACTCCAACATAGCAACAAAGAATATGACAGTAGTCTATAGGAGATGCTTGACAAAAGATGAACACTGAGCTACGGCTAGATCACAACATAACAAGCTCAAACATGCCTGGTAAAAGTGCAAAAGAAATCAGGTTCACAGACTTGGTGAAATTACTGGACATGCCTGAAACAGCATCAGGTAGCAATGTTCAGAGCACGAAATCAACATGCTACAGAAACTTAACATAGCAAAACAAGGCATGGCAGTATTCTACTAAATGCATATGACAAAAGTCCCTTACTGACCATAAGCCAAAAAGGACCATAAGATATGATGGCAACCATGTAAACATAGCAAGTTCCGTTAACAGGTTTCAGACTCTGCAGAAAAACAGAGCATGGCAGAAACAATAATATGAAGGCATCTTGGTGAGCTTGATGCACTCATCACAAAGCAATGCATGAGAAAACAAGCATACCTACAGCAATATGGAATGTTTATGAAGCTATCCATGGCAAGATCAAATACATAGCATGTATGAGACAACTACAACAAGCTTGGCAAAATTGAATAACACGTAAACAATCTGCCAGAAATATTTTATAGCAAAAGTAGAGCAAGATTGAGTCATGCTATGGCACTCCATAAATGCAAACAAGGGCAGGAATGGATCAATTACAACAATATATACAAAACATCCTTACTGAATATCTCCAAAATATGCATGGATCTCTCCGTAGCATCAAGTTTACATGGCAACAAAATAACAGCAGACAAAGACACAGAGAAATTACTAAGTCCCTGAAATCAGAAACATTACGGAGCCTAGTTTGCATGCTTGTTCTAGTCACCAAAGGGATCACAAAAATACATGGCATACACCTCTGTGAAGATGGCATGGCATACAACAAAACACATGTAGAGCTCATACCCATAAGATGCACAGATTAAATGCAACAAAAATAACAAATCTCCAAGTTCTGCTAAGTAACATCAGTTAACAGCAAGTAGCACTCTTTCACCAGAGATTTCGCATCAAGATGGACTCTAATGAACATGGTGCAATTGAACAAAATGTAGAGCATCACGAGACGAACAATCCGATATATTACACGCGCGAAACAGAGCTATATGCAGAGAGTTATGATGCGTTGAACAGGTCCACATATTGTCAAAAGTCTAGGACTTAAAACGGGAGAGGGGGAAAAAGTCTAACCCGAGATTCTCCTCGATCGGATCTGGAGCAGACGGCCGCGAGCTCGCCGGAGCTGCTGGACGGGGACGCCGGCGAGGGAGAGGACGGCGAGGAAGGAGCCGGCGTCGGAGGGAGAGGGGGCGTCGGGGGCGACGGCGGAGAAGGCGGCGGTGCGGGCGGCGGCGTGCGGGAGGAGGCGACGCGGCGGCGGCGGTCGGCGACGAGGTCGGCGGCGGGGCGGCGCAGGGCGGCGAGGGCAGCCGCGGCGCGGAGGAGGAGGGCGCCGGGCGCGCGGGCTGGGAGGGCCGGCCACGGGCTTCGGCGGGCCGCGGCGTACGGGCGGTGGCCGGGCCACGTGGCAGCGCTGGATTGGCCGCGGGGGCGGCGGCGGCTTCGTCCGGCCGGAGCGGACGCGTCCGGCGGCGACGGGAGGAGATTTTTCTAGGGTTTGGACTGCGGGAGGATTTCGGGAGAGATGCAAATATATAGGTAGAGGGAGCTAGGAGAGCCCAAATGAGGTGCGGTTTCGCCCACACGATCGTGATCGAACGACCTAGAGCATGGAAGAGAGTTTGGTGGGTTTTGGGCTGTTTAGAGAGGGGTTTTTGCTGCACACACACAAACGGACTTTGCGGTTACCCGGTTAACCGTTGGAGTACCAAACGACCTCGAAATGGAACGAAACTTGACCGGTGGTCTACCGGTGGTATATCAAGGCCACTTAACAAGCCTCGGTCCATTCCGAAAACGTTCAACACCCGCTCACGAAAAGAAACAAGAGGGGTGCACCGGAGGGGAGCGCCGGATTGCAAAACGGACAACGGGGAAAATGTTCGGATGCAAGAGACGAACACGGATGCAAGAGACGAACACGTATGCAAATGCAATGCACATGATGACATGATAAGGGATGCATGACATGAACAAAATACAAAACGACAAACAAAAGCCGACCACGAAGGGAATATCATAACACATAGCCGAAAATTGCAAGAGTTGGAGTTACAAATATGGAAAGTTACATCCGGAGTGTTACAGTGACGAAACGTGGACGTGGAGCGGCAGGTTGGTGTTGGCCATCACATGAATGTTGAGGGCGCCGAACTTGTCGCTGAGGTCGATGAAGGGCTCGGGGCAGACAAGGTGACCTTGTTGGCGCTGTTGGTGGCGACAGCTTGGTTCGAGCCATCCGTCGAACAGGTGATGTGCCCCATCGTGACACCGGCAGGGGGCACGTAATGGGTGACCGCGAGCACTTCCTGAGCCTTGGTGGTGGAGTCGGAGACGTCGGGAACGGCCGCCGACGAGGCGTGCGTCGTGGTTGAGGCCGCTGAATCAACAAGCGGGGTAACCACCGGAGGGGCACCCGTGCTTGCAATACCCAACGCCGAGCTCATCTCATCTGCCTGGGCGCATAACCTCTCGAGATACCACAACAACTGCTCCTTGGCAGACATGGCATCCCACTCTGGTGGTTTGACGGCGGGCATGGTGTCGTCGCCGGTGGAATTGTAGGAATTGGGAGAAAATTTTGATGGAGAAGGGTGGTGCCTAGCTTTGTATACCAGATGTAAGGGACAGGTTAGGGATCACTTGATCTACTACAATCTCTTACTGGTTTGAGACAAGCTTCAATTACATATGAATTTGATTACAGGAACAGAGGGAAACAAGGTAGGGGAAGAACAGAGGAAAGGGAAGGAGGTAGCCGCCGCCGGGTTCGCCGTGATCCACTGGATGCTCGTCTCTTCTTGCTGCGAGGCTTATGTAGTTGTGCAGCTGGGCCGGGCCTTCACTTGCAGGGCCGCGCTGGGTGCCGGCCTGGCGAGAGACGGGCCGATTCACCGACAGGTAGGGTCGCCATGGCAGGAGGGCTGACAAGGAGTGGGGCAACAACGCGTATATGAAGAAGCAGAGTTGAGACAGTCGATGGGATCACCGGAGATGGCCGATTCACTCGCCGGAGTTTGGCTCTGCGGCGGATCTTCTCGAGGCCAACAAGCACGAAATCAGGGCGGATCTCGAGCGGCGATTGTGGGAATCGGACGAGAGAAACAAGAGGCGTCACTTGGTCTCCACGGATTGGAACGAGGTATTCGGCGTCGCGCGAATCTCGTGGGATTTGGATTGGGCTCGCTGCAGCTGTCGTGCACGGGTAGGAGTCCGACTGAATGTTGAAGACGAAGGTGGGACAGCGGTGTCAGAGAGATCGGAGATGAACGGAAAAAGAAAGGACTGGGGGAGCCGCTGCTGCTGGGCTTCGGCCTGCGGCGCTGCGTCACGCGCATGAGCGGCCGAAAGGAACTGGGCCACCGGGGTATCTGGGTAGAATTAGAGCATTTCCTATTTATTTATGTTAGGTACAAAAGGATTTTAGCTCCAAAGACGATCCAAATAATTTTATAAAAATACCAGGATATCTACAAAAACAACTATAATTAAAGGCAGCATAGTGAACATTTTTCCGGTCCAAAATACTTATATAAAATACATATAATATTTTTCTTAAACTTTACATGACACTTATAAATGTTCCACGAAATATTTTTGAACTCCGACAAATATCAAAATTTAAACTAAAACAGCTCCCAACTCTTTTATAACGAAGGTGTCATATTACCTTCTCTCACTTACCTAATTTCTGAGTTGTTTTTGTTTGAAACAATAAAATCCAATAGAAAGAATATTCAATTGTCCTACTTTATATATATATATATATATATATATATATATATATATATATATATATATATATATATATATATATAATTTGAGGAAGTCATGTCATCCTCTCTCATATCTAAGCCGGAACAATTTTAATATTCTCAAAGTTCAAAATAAGATCAAAAGGAATATTCGGAAAGTCATTCTATTCCCTCTCATTTGAATATTCAGTAAACCCAAAATAAGAACCAAATGAATAATTTGGGAAAGTTCTTTTATCCCCTCTCGCTTATTATTCATTTAAACTCCAAAAGTTTAAATTCCTAGTCAAAATTTACTAACAACAAACAACACAAGCAAGTTTTTAATTAATCATATTTGAATTATTAACATTCCAAAATTTAGAATTTTGGGATGCTACATTGATAATTTGATATGTGGGTGGACCAGTGCTTGGGTGTTGTTCTTACTTGAAAAAACCTCCCACTTATGATTAACCCCCTCGCAAGCATCCGCAACTACGAGAAAAGTATTAAAATAAAATATAACCATAGCATTAAACATTTGGATCCAAATTGGTCCCTTCCGAAGTAGCGCATAAACTAGGGTTTAAGCTTCTGTCGCTCTAGCAACCCATCATCTAATAACTACTCCACAATGCATTCCCTTAGGCCCAAATATGGTGAAGTGCCATGTAGTCGACGTTCACATGACACCACTAAGGAAATCACAACATACATATCATCAAAATATCGAACACATATCAAGTTCACATGATTACTTCCAACATGACTTCTTCCGTGACCTCAAGAACAAAAGTAACTACTCACAATAATCATTCTCAAGATCAGAGGGGTATTAAATAGCATAATGGATCTGAACATATGATCTTCGACCAAGTAAACCATATAGTAATCAACTACAAGATGTAATCAACACTACTAGTCACCCACAGGTACCAATCTGAGGTTCCGGTACAAAGATTGAACACAAGATATGAACTAGGGTTTCAGAGGAGATGATGCTATTGAAAATGTTGATGAACATTTCCCTCCCAAAGATGAGAGGGTTGTTGGTGATGACGATGGCTTCGATTTCCCCCTCCGGGAGGGAAGTTCCCCCAGCGGAATCGCTCCGCCGGAGGGCAAACGTGCTCCTGCCCAAGTTCCGCCTCGAGACGGCGGCACTTCGTCCCGAAAGTCCTGTCCCTATTTCTTCTAGGTCAAAATGACCTATATACCAGAAGATGGGCACCGGAGGTGGGCTGGGCTGAGCACAACCCACCAGGGCGCGCGTGGAGGGCCTGACGCGCCCTGGTGTCTTGTGCTCACCAGGTGGCCCCCCTCCGGTAGTTATTTGCTCCAATATTTTTTATATATTCCAAAATAATTCTCCGTAAATTTTCAGCTCATTTGGAGATGTGCAGAATAGGTAATTCTGACGTAGCTTTTTCAGGTCCAGAATTCCAGCTGCCGGCATTCTCCCTCTTTGTGTAAACCTTACATATTATGAGAGAAAATGCATTAGAATTACTTCATAAAGCATCATTATGCATAAAAACATTATAAATAACAGTAGGAAATCATGATGCAAAATGGACGTATCAAAGGCGCGGCTGGCTGGCACTGGACTCATCAGACGAAGGTGAGGCCGCCTGATAGTTCAGGTCAGAATGGTTAAGCGGGTTCTTGATATGGCCGACTCTAGGGCAAGAAGGCTTTGAGCTCAGCTGCTCCTGAACACGCACCCAATGTGGAGACGACTCATATGAAAGATCATCTAAGATGTCATCCAAACCAGAACTCCGGGTCTTCCTCTTCAAGCTCGCTTCATGCTGTGTTTTGTTCAAAGATAAGTGTTTGTCCAAGTAGGCTGATGGGTGTGAAAATGGTATCTTGTGAATGGCCAGCCGCGTTTTCCTTCAATTAAGGGTTTTTTAGTCAGAGGCACTAGGAGTTACCTCTGTCTCGCCGACTCTGCTGTTTTGAACTTGTTCCTATGAAGAGTCGGCATCAACAAATTCATTATGAAGACGACTAAGGGAATCAAGTTCTTCTACCTCACCTTCGTCATTTTCTTCTTCCACCTCCTCTAAAGTGTCATCCTTAAGAGGGGTTGGAGTTGAGGGTTCAGTTTTCCACCAGTCAGCGTTCTCCTGAAATAAACACAAGCCAACATGTTAAAAGAAGCAAAATATTGCGTAAATTTGAAGATAGGTAAAGATGGCTTACCTTAGGTGCCGGGTTACCAGCAAAGAAGGGGGAAATACCTACAATTGTGATTTTCTCACGAGTCTCACCAAGAAGTTTTTCAATGGCCTTCATGAGATCGTTGGAGGACAATTCTTTGTCAATGAAACGCAAGTCATCTTCTAACTCGCGAGTGTATTCATGCATAAGCTGGTTTCTGAGGCTGAGGAGTTGAATCCACCAGCTCATCCAGCACCAAGTCAGATCAATCTCTGAGAGTCCATGAGCTATCAGGGCGTTGATTCTGGAATAAATGGGCTCTAGCACCGGTCTTTCCTCTGCAGATGCATAGGAAGTAAACTGATTTGTGGATTCAAGCCAGTTATATCTGTAACCCGACAATGGCTTCTACTGATTCGAAGAAGTGTCCTTGCAATAAAAGTTTTCTGCCATCCCTTTGGATGAATCACCAGCTTCATGTCAGGGAAGGCACTATTCCTTCGCCTCTCTATGGTAACTCCTCCGCATTCCAGACTCAGTCCTCCACCGCACTCAGTCTGTCTTTTGAAGTAAAAGAACTCTTGGAAGAGGCTTACGGTTGGTTCTATTTGAAGATAAACTTCACAAAAGACTTGAAAATTTCTAAAATTAAGAACCGAGTTAGGAGTAAGGTCATGGGGTCTGATGTCATAGTAATGAAGGATGTCACGGAAGAACTTGGAACCCGACGGACGGAAACCCCTGTCCAAATGATCCGCGAAGATAATAATTTCATTTTGACCTGGCCGGGGCCGGGTCTCCTCCTCCGGGACCCGCCATTCGATCTGATCCTTGGCCGGCAGCGAACCGAGTCTCACTAATTCATCGAGCCTGAGCTTTGTCACGCAAGACTTGGTCCAATTGGCGGCTTTGCTTACCACCGGCTTAACAACTTTGGTTCCCTTCTTGGGAGCAATAGTTTTTTATTGCATACAAGCTACAAGGTAAGCACAATTATAAGCGGGCTAGAAGCATATGAACTATGCGTATCTAAAGTATCTAAGGATATTTACAAGTGTGAGCCGGCTAAAGGCTACTGTGACTCAAGAGCCGGCCAAAAGGGCTACTGTGACTCAAGAGTTGGCTGAAGGAATTCAAGAGCCGGCAGAAAGGACAAAGAGCTAAAGGTACATTTAAGTATACCTAAAGTTAGATCCAACAAAATGATGGAACAATTGCCTAGTCGAAGGTTGTTATAAACAACTACTGTTCAAATTTAGCAACAATTATGGATCTAAGAAATAACGAGAAAAAAATAAAGCCCTAACCATGGCGATGGTCTTTACTTGCAACATCAAAAGGGATCTACTACAATGATAAAAGGGTTCAATGTAAAGGCAAATCAGCCACAGAGTTGCTACGACGTGCAATGGCCAGTGGACCTATTATAAACTATGACCATTCTCTAAATAAACTAATGATGAACTACGATGAACTACGGCAGCAAGACATGGTGGAGATGAAGATGGGGAAGCTTACAGATCTTAGGTGATGGAACTGAAGGTTTTAGGTTTCGTGGATGTGGCCGCGGTGGATCCTGACGAGTCTCGGCTATGACAAAAATGGTGTGAGTCTCGCCAGTGCTCGGGTCAGACGCTCGAGTCGACGCAGAGCTCGGGCAGAAGTGAGAGGAAGAAGAATTAGCACGTGAGGGGTAAAAATGAATTGGGGCTGCCACCAGCCTACTTATTATAGGCGGGGTAAGAACCAAGCGAGACGGTAAACCCTAGGTGGGTGCAGTAACTTTCTGCTGAAAAGATGCCTCGAACTTTGCATTGACAAGATGTGACATTATCCACCCAAATGTTTGTTATGAGGTTGCGAACATGTTTCAAAGCAGATGAGATGATGTCATGACATGGGAAAACAAAATTACCAAGTGTGAGAAAACTATGAGACCCGACAACATTTTGAATCTTGGCGGAGACCCGGATAGATGACTTAAAAAGAGGAGAAATGACAAGACTGAAAAAGATGAAGCAGGTGCCGGCTCTAAAGGAATCAAGACTCGGGATACAACCATTCATGTATTTTCTTATCTTATTTTCAGGATGGAGTTTAACATGGATAATCCAAGCTAAACTGGGGGCTAATGCTGGGGATGTTCCCCACGGGTGAGACCCGGCCCCGAACATGGTAGTCCTCAACATGCCCTGTGAGTCGCACTACTTCCGGGCCTCAAAATGAAACCAAGCCAGAAGGACTAGGGGGCGGATCGAGACCCGACACATGGCTGCTTGCTCTTACATAAGTATTGTGGGCCGACTCACAAGGAGGCCCAAGAGAGGATTCCCTAACTTTGAAGGCAAGATCATTAAGACTTGGAATAGAATATGAGTTGAGAGTACGACCCGGAATCATCTGTAACCCACGGGCCCTGCTGTTATATAAAGAGGAGTTCTTGGGACATAGAAGGACAAGTTACAATCTCTCGAAATCTAGGTAGTGAAAGAACATCCTTGTAATCGAGATCATTATCAATATCAATCAAGCAGGAGTAGGCTTTTACCTCCACCGTGAGGGGCCGAACCTAGGTAAACTCATGTCCTTCATTTTCGATCAACCCCGTTCAAGCTACCACCTAGTTGCGATGGCCTCGAGACTTAGTCCTTTCACGAGGACATCTGCCATGACAAAACCACGAAACCGCCGGTGCCTTTGAGGAAGAGTACAAGGTGTTTTCTCAGCGTGCCCGTGCTTACCTCAAATCTAGAGCCAGCAAGTTGGTTCCCAGACTAGGTGAGGTGACCCACCATGACAATGAGGACACCCACGATGTGAAGGCCTCACCCTCTCCCAAGTTGAAGGGACCCATTGTCATCTCCAACGATGAGGAGTAGCTCGTATTTTTTAGCTTTCTAAGAAGATATGTTCAGCTAGCTACGCTGGTTAAGTATGTTCAGCTTACCTGTTGCATGTGCTGCTCATACCTTTCATTTAGAATTCTACCCAATTATCCAATGTAATGTTATTATCTAATCCGATCTTCTACTATGTTCTATTATGTAATGTGGTCTTCAGTTAACTATTTGGTTAATTTGCGCAATGTGGTGTTCAATTATCTGTTTGGTTCAACTGTGCAACGCGATGGTCAATTGTTGGTGTACAATTTTGTGTTGTTATGATGTTAGAAATAAATCTAATTTGGATGTACTAAATACACGAGAAACATATACATTTGCTATATTTTCTATAGTTGTTAAGCATGCTTGTTGTGGTTAACTGGCTTCTCCATGTGGCTCGAATTAATCTATTGGATCTGTAATGCGTTTATTTTTCATTAACCTATTTTATTGATAGTATACCAACTCTCACTTAACCTAATCAATATCTACCTTATGTTGCAGGGTAACAATGGGAGACACTGAGGTTTACCATCAAGGTTTGCACATGGCCCTTTGCCTAATAACACATTATTGTGCAATTGTAGGAACCATTCTAATATTTATGTTTTTAATAATTTGGTCTTGCATATGTGGGTCCTACTATCAGAGGCTTAGACGCATTGTCTGACCCATTTTGTGTATGTGGAAATGAGATGTCCATGAATATCAGTCAAGTCAAGAAATTCAGAAAGATTGTCAGGATAAAGAAACTAGCAATGAAAAAAAACAAGATCTTTGTCTGCACAATGAAGAAGACAACAGTCAACTATAGGATGGTACTAAATCTTTTACCTTATTTTTTCCCTATGCATCATTTCAATATTTAGAAACATATTTACGCATATCTTTGTTTTTCAGTCCTTTCCAAAGCAGTTCATCGATGATTACCTCTCAAACCACCTGTATGGTCATGAGGCGAGGAAGGTATTCATACAACTCCCACGGTATAATATTGAAGTCTTCCTCAAGAGGATGGATGATGGGCGGGCAATCATCCACAGGCACTGACCTAAAAGTTGCAAGGACCTTCAACATCATTGAAGGCTCAATATTCACCTACCCCTTCAGCAGTTTTCCAGATGAGATTCATCTATCTATTTACCGCCTATGGTGCCACTTTCCAAAGGTTTTAGATGTTGCATGTGAAACTTGGTGCTGTTGTGGAATGGGGTCTTAACTAGCTATATGGTGTAATTGAGTGTTGAACTAGCTATATGATGGTGTACCCTGATGTATTTCAATTATGAAATCCCGGTAGCCGTTACACGAATATTAAATATATTGTGTATTTGATATGAAATGTAATTTTTCTTACTAAATGGATTAAAAATAATAGGTTAATTAGCCTACTTATTGGGTTTTTATATTGCATAAGATTACTCATACAACTTCGTGGGCGATGACCTCAGGCAACCCACAGTTTCTAGAAAATACGCGTTTGGGATCAATGAACAACCACACACGACGTTTCCCCGATAACCGTTTGCGTTAGGCCAACTTGCACAAACATTTTTGACAGAAAAAATGTGTGTGATGGATAGCCCTATGTCATATAGTTTTCTCCTACGCACCATGTGTGATGTACTCAAATAACAAAAATGATATCCATAGAAAAAGCGTTTGTGATGGCAACCCCTATTGCAGATAGTTTATGAAGAATATTGTGTGTGATGCACCGTAATAACACACACGTTTCTTGGGTTTGCATTGTGTTGGATGCCACGAACATCTCACATGATTCACACCGCACAATTATTTATGATAGCCCCCCGATCCCACATGACCACTTTTGCTCCGCGTATGTGACTGGAGAAGCTATCACTGAAGATTTGTCTGGGTCGTCTGGGATGGACCCCCTATCTCCCACATTAGCAAGGCGACAGTTTAGAACCGTGTCACCAAAAGGGGGTAAAAATCATTTGCATAGGACGCCTCTACCCTAGTGTAGGAAGCTCTAGCATTTGAATAGAGCGACATAATACGTATTTCATCCTCCTCTAAATTGCACATGGAGCATAATTTACTATAGTGTTTGGAATATTTAACTGCCCTCTTACCTAATGGAAAAGCCTTTCTTATTAGCCTCCAAGGAAAGGTTTGGATTCTAGGAGCTTAGTCCTTTTCTTTCCAGATATATTTCAATAGCCAAACTCCTAAGAACACGTTAGCCCTATTGATTTCATCACTTCCATTCCTTCTCTCGTTTTATTTTATTTTAATCTTGCACTCTACAATTAGTCATCAATCGCTCGCAACATTTTCAACGTCCTCTTTTGCCTTACTTTGGACTATAACTAACTTGCAGACTCAATTCCGTAAACCTCTATAAGAGTCAAAGACCACTTCTTGTGCTCCATGTGGGATTGATACTCTTACTTCGAAAAGTCTATAACCAAACTCTGTCCACTTGCAAAATATCACTAATCCACATCCCAGTCGAACTATAGCCATCTCAATCCCAAAGCCGTACTGAAATATTGTAGGTTTTTATCTCCAAGGCCTCCACAAGACTTAGGGGATCACACCTTCCTCTAATTAGCAAGACTCTTGCCACCATTTGTATTTTCCTCTCCACACCATAAGAACCTCCTCCTTACTTTATCAATCTTGTTTATCAACCATCTGGAGGGGGGACTACTAGGGAAAACCCTATAGGTAGATGCTTAATAGCAGCGCTGGGTAAGTCTCTCACGCTACAATTACTTAGTAGCAGCGCAGGGATAAATACAGTGCTACAGGTAACCCATAGTAGCAGTGCAGGCTTGCCAAGCCCGCGCTACTACTAAGAGGGACAAACACTAACCCCCGGAGCAGGCCATAGTAGCAGCTTGGGCTCTAGGAGCCGCGCTACAACTAACAAAGTAGCAACAATGCCGACCATGGAACTCGTGCTGCAGCTATTTATGCACGGGGACCAACTGGGTGGGCCCCACTTAGCAGCAGCGCGGGCTGCCAGATAGGCGCTATTGCTAAGCTCCTCTTATCCTCTCCCGGTCATCCCTTTCCTCCTCACTCTCACTTCTTCACTTTGCCGCTCCTCTGTTGGCCGTCGCTATCGCCCGCCACCATCGTCGTCCCCGAGGTATCTGCCTCCCTCCCTCCTCCCACGACCATGTATGGTTAATTAGCATCTTGTATTCTTCCTACATTGGCCATTTTTTATGAATGGATACATAGATGGATGGATATATGTATTTATGTATTTATGTATGTACGTATGTATGTATGTATGGATGGATGTATGGATGTATTGGTGTATTGCATAGATGTATGTTGACTGTATTTTGTTATTAGTATTGTGCATAGATTTTTGCTACTATGTATTGCATAGATGTATGGCTAATGTTTTTTGCTACTCCGTGTATTGCATAGTGCTACTTGTGATCTGCGCTGGGATTTTCTCAAAGAGGAGGGGATGATGCAGTACATAGAGATAAGTATTTGCCTCACTTAAGAACCAAGATTATTAATCCAGTATGAGAACCACACAGAACCTTGTTAGCAGCACCTGCACACACAAAAGCAAATACTTGCACCCAACGCGATCAAGAGGGTTGTCAATCCCCTTGGTGGTTATTTGCAAGGATCAAATCTCGTGGTGGTAGATGGATAAAGTAAATTGCAACTAAAATAAAATAGGAAAAGTGCAACAAGGTATTTTTGGATTTTATATATGATAAAAGTAGAGCTGGAGGCCATAGTTTTCACGAGATGCTTCTCTCTCAAACACAAAGCATAAAGCTGGTAAACAAATTACTGTTCGACAATTGATAGAAAGCGCATAGTTATGACTATATTCAAGGCAATGATCATGTATATAGGCATCACGTTCGAGACACATAGACTAACTCCTGCCTGCATCTACTACTATTACTCCACCCATCGACCGCTATCCAGCATGCATATAGGGTATTAAGCTATAAAAACATAGTAAGGCCTTAGGCAAGATGACAGGATGCAGAAAAAGTAAATCCAATGAATATGAATAAAACCCATCTTTTTATCCTTAATGGGAACAATACAAATGCGTGTCATGTCCCTTTCTATCACTGGGATTGAGCACCGCAAGATTGAACCCATCACAGAGCACCTCTCCCATTGCAAGATAAATCAATCTAGTTGGCCAAACCAACTAGATAGACCGGAGAGAAATACAAAGCTATAACAATAATGCATAAAAGAATTCAGAAAAGACTCAATTAATATTCATGAATAATCTGATCATAAACCCACAATTCATCGAATCCCAACAAACGCACCGCAAAAGAAGATTACATCGAATAGAACTCCAAGAAGATCGAGGAGGACATTGTATTGAAGGTCAAAGAGAGAGAAGAAGCCATCTAGATACTAGCCATGGACCCGTAGGTCTGTGGTCAACTACTCACGCATCATTGGAAGGGCGGCAAGGATGATGTAGAAGCTCTTCGTGATCGATTCCCCCTCCGACAGAGTACCGGAGAAGGCCTCCAGATGGGATTGCAGAAGAACAGAAACTTGCGCAACAGAAAAAGTGTTTCGGGTGGCTCTCTGATGTATTGCGAATATTTGAGAATTTCTAGAGGTGGGATTAGGTCAAGTTGTGCCACGAGGGGCCCACAAGCCCAGGGGCACGCCCCCTGGGCGCGCCTGGTGAGCTTGTCGCTCCCTCGTGGCTCCCTTAGGTACTGTTGTAAACCCATTCATATTTTATTATCGCATAATACCTAATGTATTCTAACTTCTCCATGACTTATACCCCCCGATACAATCCATAGATTCATTAAAACAAGCAAACTATGGAACAAAAATAGTATCTGTGAAAAACAGAACAGTGTGTAATGATCTGAACAAACCCAATACTTCTGTAACTTCCAAAATTTTGAAAAATTATGAAAACGTGGGAATTTTTTATATAAATCATGTGCAAAAAAATTCAGAATTTCACCACGTTCCAGTGAATGTAAAAAATTCAGGTACGGGGCGCAAAAGTTTCTGTTTTTTCACAGAATAAAATCAACTATCAACCAAATCATCCCAAAGGCTTTACTTGGCATAGACACTAATTATAACAAAAAAACACAATCATAATAGTAGCATAATTGTGTGAACACTCAAAAATTATAAATGATAACTATTGGGTTCTCTCCCAACAAGCTCTTCCTTTATAGCCATTAAGATAGGCTTTGAGATTTCAATGATGCTCACATGAAAGGCAAGAATTGAAGCACAAAGGGAGCATCATAATACATGTGGCAAACACATTTAAGTCTAACATACTTCTTATGCTTAGGCATTTTATAAGCAAACAAATTATCAAGACAAGATATATCTACCATATGCAAGGGTCAAGAATAAAACATTGACAATCTCAGCATAACAAGAGGTAATTTAGTAACATGAAATTTTCTAAAACGATATTTTCGTCTCTCATAATAATTACATGCAGGATCATAATCAAATTCAACAATATAGCTATCGTATAAAATATTCTCTTCATGATCCAAATGCATAAAGGTCTGATCTTCCAAGGTAGTGGGGTTAACATCAACGATAGTCATGACCTCTCCAAACCCACTTTTATCAAAAAATTCATAAGATTGAATGCTCTCTGAACATGTGGGATTATTTTTACCTAAAGTTGACACTCTTCCGAACCCACATTAAATATTATTGCAAACATTATTGTCTATAACATATTCACCATGAGGCTTAAATAATTTTTCAAGATCATAAGAAGCATCACCCCAATCATGATCATTATAGTGATTAGTCAACATCACAAACTCATCATCCCCAATTTTGTAGTTTTGCATATCATTAACACAATTGACATTAACAGAATTTATAATAACATCCTTGCAATCGTGCTTTTCATTCAAGGAGCCATCAAGTGCGGGTGCGACAGCAATAATTTCATTTTGACCATAAGGGACTATAACAAGTTCATCTTCACCAGCATCATAAATATTGACGTCATGGCCACAAGCATAGCAAGCATCAAATTCATCAAAAAGGGATATTTCAAGTGAATCAACGGGATCATAATTATCTATAGATTCCAACATATCATTATTATCTTCCAAAGGAGCATACATTCTCCCAATGAATTCACTAACATAGGCATTAGAAGCATAGTTTTCATAGCAATATTCAAGTATGGAAATTTTTTCAGATTTGTAGAGAGTAGCACCATACTTTTCAATCAAAGAAGCAACTTCATAAGCACCCTTAAAAGCAACAGATTCTTTAATTTGTTAGATATCATAGTAACTATAAACACCACTGGCATAAGAAGATAAGATTTCATTATCATTAAATTCACATAGGTAGGGAAGGTGTTTTTTAGGGTTCTCGGGGCAACAAGTAAAATCATGAATTTCACACAGATTCCAAGCATATCCTAGCAAAAATATTATTTTATTCCATAAGAGTCTCCCTTTTTGAGACAAATGGTGACTCACAAAATGAGCATGCTCGTCTAATGATTTTCCCTCAACTAAACTAGTTGGGGTTTCAGCACAAGCACAAATGGTCGAAGATGATCCAAGTAGAAAACTTTAAGTGGATCCATGGTCATCTTAAATTTTTGCTTTCATTTTCTGTTTTTGAGTGTTCACATGAAGGCAAAAAAACAACCAAGCAAGCACACAAAAATTCTTTTGTGTTTTTGTAAAAAATATTAGAAGTGGGGGAGATGAAAACGAGAGGCGCAAGAAAACAAAATTCAAGTAGATGATAGTTTGTGCGAAGGCACTTGATAGGTCTTGGTGATGTCTCCCTGGCAACGGCGCCAGAAATTCTTCCTGCTACTTGTGAGTTGCGCTGAGGTTTCCACGAAGAGGAGAGGATAATGCAGTACAATGGAGATAAGTATTTCCCTCAGTTAAGAACCAGGGTTATCAATCTAGTGGGAGAACCACACGGAATCTCGTTAGCAGCACCTGCACACACAAAAGCAAATACTTGCACCCAACACGATCAAGAGGGTTGTCAATCCCCTTGTCAGTTATTTGCAAGGATCAAATCTCGTAGTGGTAGATAGATAAAGTAAATTGCAAAATAGAATAAAATAAAATAGAAAAAGTGCAGCAAGGTATTTTTGGATTTTATATATGATAAAAGTAGACTCGGGGACCATAGTTTTCACTAGAGGCTTCTCTCTCGAACATGAAGCATACGGTGGGTAAACAAATTATTGTTGGGCAATTGATAGGAAAGTGCATAGTTATGTCGATATTCAAGGCAATGATCATGTATATAGGCATCACGTCTGAGACAAGTAGACTGACTCCTGCCTGCATCTACTACTATTACTCCACCCATCGACCGCTATCCAACATGCATCTAGGGTATTAAGCTATAAAAACAGAGTAGCGCCTTAAGCAAGATGACATGATGTAGACAAAGTAAATCCCATCAATATGAATCACTGTTCAAGATATCTTTCGATATTCCGATAAATCGGCCGATTTATCGCTTATCGTGGTCTGACCGATAAGATAAATCAGCCGATAAATCAACCGATATGGCGATAAATCGGGCGATATGCCGATAAACTGGCCGATTTACCCCTTAACGTAGGTCGACCGGTAAGTTCCCGATAAGCAATATCCCCAACATTGATATGAATAAACCCCATTGTTTTTTCTTTAATGGCAACACTACAAATATGTGTCATGTCCCTTTTTGTCTCTAGGATTGAGCGCCGCAAGATTGAACCTATCACAAAGCACCTCTCCCATTGCAAGATAAACAATCTAGTTGGCCAAACCAAACGTATAGATCGGAGATAAATACAAAGCTATAATAATCATGCATAAAAGAATTTGGAAAAGACTCAATTAATATTCATCAATAATCTCATCATAAACCCACATTTCGCCGGATCCCAACAAACGCACCACAAAAGAAGATTACATCAAATAGAACTCCAAGAAGACCGAGTAGAACATTGTGTTGAAAATCAAAGAGAGAGAAGAAGCCACCTAGCTACTAGCTATGGACCCGTAGGTCTGTGGTGAACTACTCATTCATCATCGAAAGGGCAGCAAGGATGATGTAGAAGCCCTCTGTGATCGATTCCCCCTTCGGCAGAGTATCGGAGAAGGCCTCCAGATGGGATCGCGGAAGAACAGAAACTTGTGGCGGGGGAAGTGTTTCGGGCGGCTATTTGATGTATTGGGAATATTTGAGAATTTATAGAGGTGGAATTAGGTCAAGATGTGCCAAGGGCTCACAAGCCCAGGGGCGCGCCTGGTGAGCTTGTCGCTCCCTCGTGGATCCTCTGGTCTTCTCCCGAACCTTCTAGGGTCTCTCTTGGTCCAGAAAAAATCGTCAAAAAGTTTCGCAGCGTTTGGACTCCGTTTGACACTGATTTCCTGAAAAGCCCAAAACAAGCAAAAACAGGAACTGACACTGGGCACTAAGTTAATAGGTTAGTCCCAAAAAGATATATAACTTCATTTAATTGCATATAAAACATCCAAGATTGATACTATAATAGCACGGAACAATAAAAATTATAGATACGTTGGAGACATATCACATAGACGGATGTATTGCTACTCTATGTATTACATAGACGGATGTAGATGGAAAGTTGATTTTGCAGGTGTTCCCTCCGATTGGCCTATGTTTTGCAGGATGTTGATTCATTTCCATTCTGGCAAATTTTAGGTGCTCGATACGTCCTATTTTTAGTAAAGGTCATGCTAAAATTTTCCGTGAATTTCAACATGACTTGTGCTAGAAAGTAGGACATATCGAGTGCCCGTGATTTTTTGGAATGGGAATTAAATGACATTTTGGCAAAATATATGCCATTTTTATGTCATTACTTGATATAAGTAATGCTGATTGACTCATGCTTAGGGTTAACTTTCATTCTGTTGGGGCTCCTTGTGTGACTTTCAGACCGTTCTTGAAAGAATGGCTGTTGTCGTGGGGGTCGTTTCCCTCTTCTTCTTTTTCTTCTTCTTCTCATGATATAACTTGGTAACGGACGAGAGAAGGGGGGAAGCGACCATCATCGATGATTGAAATATCAGAGGGAGTATCCACCATATAAACCACCATATATGGTCGAAATATTAGTGAGGGAGAATCCCGACTGTTGTCATGGGGGTTGTTTCTCCTTCTTTCCCGTGTGCTAGACCTTTTGGTAATGAAATCGAAAAAGAAGGGAGGAGCGACCATCACCGATGGTTACAATATCAGAGAGGGAGTGCCCACCATATACACCACCAGAGATGAGTGTTTTTAAGGGAGACTCGACAGACCGAAAGTCAACCCACGCTGAATAGTGATCTGTGTGTTGAGTTCCTAGTATTTGCCATCAAATTTTAATCTTTGAATTTTGAACACAGGAAATGTGTAACGATGGTAGGATGCACTAGTGCGATGACTGCACCGACGGCGAGGGTATGTGCGACGCCTCACCTGGAAAATAGTACATGCTTCTCCCTAACGCTTAAGGAGGGCTACGAATATTTTACGGTATGTAAGTTCAGCGGCATGCATTTTCTTTCTTAATTAAGCATGCCTTTTTTTGCTTTAACATGTAATTTCTGTTTTTTCTAATTCGACTAGTGCATACCCTGCTATGCAAGACAGTATGTCCTTGAGAATCTCTGTTTCGAACAGATGTATAAGATGGACACGAATAAACCCACCTTAAAACGAAACATGGTTTCGTTTTCGAGGTTAAGATCATAAATAAAGTAGGTCACACACATTTCGGATGTTCAAATTGGAAAGGATTATGTAAGGCCTACGGATTCCAGGAGGATATGAAAATAACCTTTGATATCAGCAATCCCCAAGATAAAGACATTTGGGTGGATCTGGACACGATTCCGATTCTACCTCCGTGCGAGTTTGTTAAAAAAAATTGTTAAATAATCTATATTTATTATCTAAAAATAGTTGTTATTCATCCCTACTAAACTTGTTTTTAATATAATTGATAGCTTGATTCCTTTCTTCCAAAGATACACAAAAGATAATAGACGAGACTCACTATAGTTATGGCTCAGAGGTAACTTGGGAGGAGAAGAATTCTCTTGTCTCCTTTGTTAATGATGTTTAGAAATTTAAGATCATTTATGGAGCTGGCCAAAATTATAGTGGATAGGTGCCACTAGTCCACGAGTTATGTGTTGGTAACATTCGTACAAATATCATGGTAAGATTTTTTACTGTGGTGTTACTAGTCCATCTTTTTCATACATTCTTCTGAAGTAAACCACATTGCTAACTATTTTACTATTATGTTCTTCAACAAAAGCTCCCGAATAATGTTGTGCCTCTGCTGATGTATGTCGATGCTGAGATGACAATTGTTAGCATACATCCATGGACAGAGACTTTCAAATGTGCATACCTGACTTCTAAAACAGACGAAGGTCTCAAAATCAAAGGATGAAGAGAACTAGTGAATGAGCGCAGCCTACAAGTTGGAGAGCGGTGGATCTCTATGCTTCATAATGGAGAAGGATGGGTTTTTCTGTTTTATTCCATTTTACCTAAAAGAGAGGAGTAGGTCCTGCTAGTACTTGTCATGTGCTAGGAAGTTTACCTAGGATGATAACACTTAGCTAGTAGTGGTTAACTTATGATGATCATAAAGGTTAGATTGTTATATGATTACGATTATGATGAGTTTTTATATGACCATGATGATGATGAGTTGTTATATCTGGGGTGGAAGAAACACGAATTAGATAAAACACTAGTAGAAAACACGGCTTTGGTCCAGGCCGGGCCAGCCCATTAGTCCCGGTTCAGTCACGAACCAGGACCCATGGGGGCAACAGTCCCGGTTCGTGAGGCCAGGGGGCCGGCCGGGCCTCGTGGGGCATTGGTCCCGGTTCGTCTGGACCCTTTGGTCCCGGTTCCAGACACGAACCGGGACCAATGGGCCTCGCTCCTGGCCCACAACCATGGTCCCGGTTTGTGGCTGGAACCGGGACCAAAGGGGGTCCTTTAGTCCCGATTCCAGCCACGAAATGGGACCAATGAGATGCTTATATATACCCCTCGCCCGCGAGCAGAGCACTCCACTGCTCTGTTTTTCTGGCCGGCCGTTGGAGAGTTTTGTGGTGCTTTAGCTCACCTCCTATGCACATGAGGTGTTCGATGAAATGCCCGAGCCATACTTAAGCTTTCTCCTCTTGAAGCTCCTTCTCCAAGCTCCATTTTCCTCGAGATTTGTCTAGGTTTGGCGGTCCGTGATCCTGTCCCGTCCCCGTTCTCACTGTCCTCGATCGCCCGCGCCAATCTCGTCGCAGACACCACCGTGGTGAGCCTCTTGATCTTATATTCTTTTTAAAATAAAAAAGTTCTTACTTGTATGATTTAGATAGATACTTGTGTAATTTTCTTACTTTTATTATTGTTTGTTATTATATAGTGCGATGGTTTTCGTATCTGCCTCCGTCGGCCCTCGTCCTGTCTATGATTCAGATGTGGTATATATTATCTTTTATAACTATTAGTTTCATTTAGTGTTTATGACAATTATGCCGATCAACGTGACATAGATTTTTTTATCTAGGAGGTATGTGAACTGGAAATTCCAACCGACCCTATTGTCGAGAGGTTAAATTTAGTTGAAGAAGAAAACAATTCCTTGAAGGAAAAATTGAAAAAAATTTGAGGAGGAGGAGATGATATTGGAGTTGCATGTTGTGGATATCGTCGATGATCACAAGATCAGGATGGATAAAATGCGCTTGAAGATTAGAAAGATGAAAAAAATATGCCATTCATACTGACACTTGGTATCATTATGCCGTTGGATCAATTGTTACCTTGGTTGCAATTATGATCGCATTTATTGTTGCATTGAAATGTTTTAGATAGTTTCAATGTATGGTTTAATTAGATGCTCTAGAGAGCTATATGTTGTTCATGTATGTACTTTGGTTTTAATGTGATGATGAACTTCTATTAATTTGGTCACTTATCTATTCATGATGTTCTATAATGGTTTTTGACACACTTAATTATATATATGCACGCAGATGAACCGGCAATGGATGTACGGTGACAGACGCACCTCCGAGTACATTAAGGGCGTGCATAATTTTCTCGAAGTGGCTAAGGCAAACAAGCAGAATGGTTTTATGCGTTGTCCATGCCCTATATGTGGGAATACGAAGTCTTACTCTGACCGGAAAATCCTTCACAGCCACCTGCTTTATAAGGGTTTCATGCCACACTATAATGTTTGGACCAAGCACGGAGAAAGAGGGGTTATGATGGAAGACAACGAAGAAGAAGAGGATGATGACAACTATGTGCCCCCTGAATACGGTGATGCTGCAACGGGGGAAGCTGAAGATCAAGAGGAACCAGACGATGTGCCCGATGATGATCTTCGCCGGGTCATTGTTGATGCAAAGAGACAGTGCGAAAGTCAAAAGGAGAAGCTGAAGTTCGATCGCATGTTAGAGGATCACAAAAAAGGGTTGTACCCCAATTGCGAAGATGGCAACACAAAGCTCGGTACCGTACTGGAATTGCTGCAGTGGAAGGCAGAGAATGGTGTGCCTGACAAAGGATTTGAGAAGCTACTGAAAATATTGAAGAAGAAGCTTCCAAAGGATAACGAATTGCCCGACAGTACGTACGCAGCAAAGAAGGCCGTATGCCCTCTAGGATTGCAGGTGCAGAAGATAGATGCATGCTCTAATGACTGCATCCTCTACCATGGTGCATACGAGGATTTGAACGCATGCCCGGTATGCGGTGCATTGCGGTATAAGATCAGACGAGATGCCCCTAGTGATGTTGACGGCGAGCGCCCCAGGAAGAGGGTTCCTGCCAAGGTGATGTGGTATGCTCCTATAATACCACGGTTGAAACGTCTGTTCAGAAACAAAGAGCATGCCAAGTTGATGCGATGGCACAGAGAGGACCGTAAGAAAGATGGGAAGTTGAGAGCACGCGCTGACGGGTCGCAGTGGAGAAAAATCAAGAGAAAATAGTGGGAAGGAGTTTGCAGGTGATGCAAGGAACGTATGGTTTGGTTTAAGCGCAGATGGCATTAATCCTTTTGGGGAGCAGAGCAGCAATCACAGCACCTGTCCCATGACTCTATGTATCTATAACCTTCCTCCTTGGTTGTGCATGAAGTGGAAGTTCATTATGATGCCAGTTCTCATCCAAGGCCCTAAGCAACCCGGCAATGACATTGATGTGTACCTAAGTCCATTTGTTGAAGAACTTTTATAGCTGTGGAATGGAAACGGTGTACGTGTGTGGGATGAGCACAAACATGAGGAATTTGACCTGCATGCGTTGCTATTTGTAACCATCAATGATTGGTCTGCTCTCAGTAAAATTTCAGGGCAGACAAACAAGGGATACCACGCATGCACGCACTGTTTAGATGACACCAAAAGTATACACCTAGACAAATGCAGGAAGAGTGTGTACCTGGGGCATCGTCAATTTCTTCCGACCAACCATCAATGTCGAAAGAAAGGCAAGCATTTCAAAGGCGAGGCAGATCACCGGAAGAAGCCTGCCATCCGTACCGGTGATCACGTACTTGCTATGGTCAATGATTTACAAGTAATCTTTGGAAAGAGTCCCGGCGGACTATCTGTTTCGAATGACGTTGAGGGACGCGCACCCATGTGGAAGAAGAAATCTATATTTTGGGACCTACCCCACTAGAAAGACCTAGAGGTCCGCTCTTCAATCGACGTGATGCACGTCACGAAGAACCTTTGCGTGAACCTGCTAGGCTTCTTGGGCGTGTATGGGAAGACAAAAGATACACCGGACGCACGGGAGGACCAGCAACGTGAGCACGAAAAAGATGGCATGCCTCCAAAATAGTATGAAGGTCCTTCCAGCTACGCTCTTACCAAAGAAGAGAAGGAAATCTTCTTTGAATGCTTGCTCAGTATGAAGGTCCCGTCTGGCTTCTCGTCGAATATAAAGTGAATAATAAATATGACAGAGAAAAAGTTCCAGCACCTAAAGTCCCATGACTGCCACGTGATTATGACGCAACTGCTTCCGGTTGCATTGAGGGGGCTTCTACCGGAAAACGTTCGATTAGCCATTGTGAAGCTATGTGCATTCCTCAATGCAATCTCTCAGAAGGTGATCGATCCAGAAATCCTACCAAGGTTAAGGAGTGATGTGGCGCAATGTCTTGTCTGTTTCGAGCTGGTGTTCCCACCATCCTTCTTCAATATCACGACGCACGTCCTAGTTCATCTAGTCGACGAGATTGTTGTTCTGGGCCTTGTATTTCTACACAATATGTTCCCCTTTGAGAGGTTCATGGGAGTCCTAAAGAAATATGTCTGTAACCGCGCTAGGCCAGAAGGAAGCATCTCCATGGGCCATCAAACAGAGGATGTCATTGGGTTTTGTGTTGACTTCATTCCTGACCTTAAGAAGATTGGTCTCCCTCAATCGCGGTATGAGGGGAGACTGACTGGAAAAGGCACGCTAGGAGGGGACTCAATAATATGTAGGGACGGGCATTATTGGTCTCAAGCACACTACACAGTTCTACAGAACTCTACCTTGGTGACCGCGTATGTCAATGAACACAAGAACATTCTGCGCTCCAAACACCCGGAGCAGTGTGACGACTGGATTACATGTGAACACATCAGGACTTTCGGCAGTTGGTTGCAAACACGTCTCAGGGGTGACAACACTGTTTCTGATGAGCTGTACTCGTTGGCCAGGGGACCATCTTCGACTGTATTGGCTTACAAAGGGTACGAGATAAATGGGAATACATTTTACACGATCGCCCAAGATCAAAAGAGCACCAACCAAAACAGCGGTGCCCGCTTTGATGCAACAACCAAGAGGGGAAAGGACACATATTATTGTTACATAGTGGACATATGGGAACTTGACTATGGACATGATTTTAAGGTCCCTTTGTTTCAGTGCAAATGGGTCAATCTGTTAGGAGGCGGGGTACAAGTAGACCCACAGTACGGAATGGCAACAGTGGATCTGAACAATCTTAGGTCCATAGACGAACCATTCGCCCTAGCCAATGATGTGGCGCATGTTTTCTATGTGAAGGATATGTCTACCAAACCGAGAAAAAGAAAAGATAAGGAAGCGAATACATCATACGATGAGCCAAAGCGCCACATAGTTCTTTCAGGAAAAAGAGACATCGTGGGATTGGAGGGCAATACAGACATGTCTGAAGATTATGAAAAGTTTCATGAAATTCCTCCCTTCAAAGTCAAGGCTGACCCAAGCACCCTATCAAACGATGAAGAATATCCATGGTTACGGCGCAATAAGCAAAGGACACAAGCGAAGAAAAAGTGAATACTTTCTCACCACAACTATTATCATGATGCCTTTGATCTAGAATATCACTGCAGTTACATGTGAAGAAATGAAATGCCTTTTCTAACAGACGAGTTTCCGTATGAAACCCTGATACTTCGAAAGAGATTGTCCGTTTTGTACACGAAGTGCGTCCAGTTTTTGCCGTAACCCTCTCAACTTTTTAGCACATGCTATGTGGGTGAAATGATGATACTGTCGGCGTCCTGGGAACGGGGGTCCTCAGACTTTCCTACCTGCGGCCCACGACAAGGCTGCATCAACGGCCTGGTACGGTCCATCTTCATCAGCAACCACTCAAGACGCTCGCGAGGGGCCAAGTCTCATGAGGCGGACGACACCAGGACCTCCTGGGGGTGGCCTCACTAGGCTGGCTCCTGAGGAGCGGAGATATCTATGCAAGGGGCACCTCGCGAGGTGCGCGTGACGTGACCCGTGACGATCAAGGCCAGGCGGGCGCCAGCGGGAATAGAGTACTAGTTGCCTCTTTGGTGCTAAAGGGGCAAGCACAGGCGAGGAGTCCCGAGGCATCAGGCAAAGGTTTCCATATCGGTGCACCGAGACCAAGACCAGCAGGACGGCAGGACGGAGGTCACCGCGGAGCCCACAGCGGCGTCACCACCAGAGCCTTTGGCAGGCGAAGACCACCTTTTGTCAGGATAGCTTTTACTAGTTGTCTCCCTTCAAACTTGGCCGTTGTGGGATCCCTTCCCGCCTAACATTTGGGAAGAGGACCAGGGCCTCTATAAATAGGACTAGCCACCACCATGGGGAGGCACCTCATCTTGGATTGGATTCATTCGACCAAGGCCAACTCACCAGCTCACCGAGATCTAGAACACCTCTCCTCAGGAGGCTATTCTTACCTTGTACTGTTCATCCTCAGCCTACAAGGCAATCCACCACACCACACTGGAGTAGGGTATTACACCGCAACGTTGGCCCGAACCAGTATAAACCCTCGTGTCTCTTGTTCTTTGGGTTCGTCGAGCTAGGCCTTGAGATCATTGCGAGAGCGAGCTAGGGAGAGAGAGAGAGATCTTCGTGCGCACCCTAGTGTTCGAACCTCAAGGGTTTGCCAGAACCCGTAATCCGACATTTGGGCGCCAGGTAGGGGTGCGCCGAAGCTTCGCTCCTCCATCGGCGTCACCTCTCCTTCGGCCCCCATGGTCTACGCCGCTCCTCCGACTGGACCGACGGACGCCCGCAACGGTGCCATGGGGCTCAAGTCCCTCACCCTCACCTTACGGCGGGTGCAGTGGCCGCCAAAGTTCAGGCCGGAGATGCCACACCGCTATGACGGCGCGGCGGATCCGTCGACCTTCCTGCTGGCATACGAGGAGGCCATTCTGGAGGCTGGCGGCGACAACAAGGTCATGGACAACTTGTTCCCCATGGCCCTCGCTGGCGTGCCGCGCGCCTGGCTGATCAACCTGCCAGGATCCTCAGTGGCTTCTTGGGAGGAGCTGCGCGGCCTTTTCGTCACACACTTCGTGGCGCCGGCGCCTGTCACCGTCGCAGCCCTCCTCGGCGGCTCACAAGCACCGCCCTCGGACCGCCATGTCAAGCAATTCTTCCGCCAGATCGGCATCGCCTCTGTGCAGCAGGGAGCCCCTCCAGGATGGGCGGCGCCCAAAGCCGACCTCACCTTCGACTCAGGGGACCACCCTGCTACCTCTTGAGCACTGCGTTGGTTTTCCCTTGAAGAGGAGAGGGTGATGCAGTAAAGCAGCGTAAGTATTTCCCTCAGTTTTTGAGAACCAAGGTATCAATCCAGTAGGAGGCCACACACGAGTCCCTCGCACCTACACAAACAAATAAAATCCTCGCAACCAACACAATAAAGGGGTTGTCAATCCCTTCACTGTCACTTCAAAAGTGAGATCTGATAGATATGATAAGATAATATTTTTGGTATTTTTATGATAAAGATGCAAAGTAAAATAAAAGGCAATAAAAATAGCTAAGTGTTGGAAGATTTATATGATGGAAAATAGACCCGGGGCCATAGGTTTCACTAGTGGCTTCTCTCGAGAGCATAAGTATTACGGTGGGTGAACAAATTACTGTTGAGCAATTGACAGAATTGAGCATAGTTATGAGAATATCTAGGTATGATCATGTATATAGGCATCACGTCCGCGACAAGTAGACCGACTCCTGCCTGCATCTACTACTATTACTCCACACATCGACCGCTATCCAGCAAGCCTCTAGAGTATTAAGTTTAAAAGAACAGAGTAACGCTTTAAGTAAGATGACATGATGTAGAGGGGTAAACTCATGCAATATGATATAAACCCCATCTTGTTATCCTCGATGGCAACAATACAATACGTGCCTTGCTTCCCCTGCTGTCACTGGGAAAGGACACCGCAAGATTGAACCCAAAGCTAAACACTTCTCCCATTGCAAGAAAGATCAATCTAGTAGGCCAAACCAAACTGATAATTCGAAGGGACTTGCAAAGATAACCAATCATACATAAAAGAATTCAGAGAAGATTCAAATATTGTTCATAGATAAACTTGATCATAAACCCACAATTCATCGGTCTCAACAAACACACCGCAAAAGAAGATTACATCAAATAGATCTCCACGAGAATCGTGGAGAACTTTGTATTGAGAACCAAAGAGAGAGAAGAATCCATCTAGCTAATAACTATGGACCCAAAGGTCTGTGGTAAACTACTCACACATCATCGGAGAGGCTATGGTGTTGATGTAGAAGCCCTCCGTGATCATTGCCCCCTCCGGCGGAGCTCCGGAAAAGGCCCCAAGATGGGATCTCACGAGTACAAAAGGTTGCGGCGGTGGAATAAGGTTTTTGGCTCCGTATCTGGTAGTTTGGGGGTACATAGGTATATATAGGAGGAAGAAATACGTCGGTGGAGCAACGTGGGCCCCACGAGGGTGGAGGGCGCGCCCAAGGGGGGTAGGCGCGCCCCTCTACCTCGTGCCTTCATGTTAGCTTTCTTGACGTAGGGTCCAAGTCCTCTGGATCACGTTCGTTCCAAAAATCACGTTCCCGAAGGTTTCATTCCGTTTGGACTCCGTTTGATATTCTTTTTCTGCGAAACTTTGAAATAGGCAAAAAACAGCAATTCTGGATGGGCCTCCGGTTAATAGGTTAGTCCCAAAATAATATAAAAGTGTATAATAAAGCCCATTAAACATCCAAAACAGAATATAATATAGCATGGAACAATCAAAAATTATAGATATGTTGGAGACGTATCACACCCCGCTACCACTACTGGCTCGGGTGCGCTCCCAATGCTCTGCACACCCACCATCTGCAACGTCGCCATGACCAAGACCCTCATCAATGGCGGAGCTGGCCTCAACATGCTCTCCGTGGAAGCTTTCGGGTTGCTTCACGTGCCGTACGGCCGGCTCCGCCCCACCAAGCCTTTCTCCGGAGTCGGCAGCGGAT
The DNA here is from genome assembly GCF_018294505.1 of Triticum aestivum. NCBI lineage: Eukaryota > Viridiplantae > Streptophyta > Magnoliopsida > Poales > Poaceae > Triticum > Triticum aestivum. The sequence continues at coordinate 356,581,775 of NC_057805.1, forward strand.
CCACCAGCCCCCTGGGGCAAATATGCCTCCCGGTCACCTTCGGTACCCGGGACAACTACCGCACTGAGCTGATCGACTTCGACATTGCCCGCATCGGTCTCCCGTACAACGCCATCCTCGGGTACCCTGCCCTGGCTCAGTTCATTGCAGCGACCCATCCGGCCTACAACCCCATGAAGATGCAAGGGAGCAGCGGCGTCCTCACCATGGCTAGAGACACCAAGGAGGCTCTGACGGCCCTCAAGCTCGCCTTCAGGGCCGCCGTGGCCGCACACCCGGCCCACAAAGCCGCCCCAGGGGCTAAGGGGGGCCGCGCCGGCGAAAAAGAAGCAGTTGTTCACTCAGGACCGAGCCGAAACGAACCAAGTGCCGGTCGAGGAGGATGGATCCTCGGGAGCCACCTTCACCATAGGCGCCAACCTCGACCCGTACCAGGAGGAGGCATTGGTGAAGTTCCTGCACGCGAACAAGGAGGTATTCGCCTGGGAGCCCAAGCAGCTGGTAGGGGTCCTAAGGGGGGTAATCGAACATCACTTAAGGGTGTGCCCCAATGTGCACCCTATGAAGCAGAAGGCGCGGCGTCATTCCACGAAGAAGCAGTCCTTCATCGTCCAGGAAACTCGCAAACTGCAAGCGGCAGGCGTCATTCAATAGGTCCGGTACCCGGAATGGCTGGCGAACCCTGTCCTCGTGCCCAAGAAAGGCGGGAAGGAACGCATGTGCGTCAACTTCACCAACCTCAACAAAGCCTGCCCCCAAGACCCGTTCCCACTTTCGCGCATCGACCAGATCATCGACTCCACCGCCGAGTGCGACCTGCTGTGTTTCTTGGACGCATTCTCGGGTTACCACCAGATCAAGATGGCGGTGGAGGACGTGGAGAATACGGCCTTCTTGACCCCGTGCGGGGTATACTGCTACACCTGCATGTCGTTTGGGCTGCGCAATGCTGGGGCGACCTTCCAGCGGCTGATGCACATCACCCTGGGCCAGCAGCTAGGGAGGAACGCTGAAGCCTACGTCGATGACATCGTGGTAAAGTCTCGGGAGGCAAGAACCCTCATTCAGGACCTGGAGGAGACTTTCACCAGCCTGCGCCAGGTGGACCTGCGGCTCAACCCGGAGAAGTGCGTGTTTGGTGTCCCCTCCGGCAAGCTACTGGGCTTCCTCGTGTTGCACAGGGGGATCGAGGCCAACCCATAGAAGGTCAAGGCGATAGTAGAAATGAGCCCGCCACAAACTCTCAAGGAAATGCAGAAGCTAGCGGGTTGCGTGACCTCGCTGGGGCGCTTCATCTCCAAGCTAGGGGAGCGCTCCCTGCCATTCTTCAAGCTGATGAAGAAGAAGGGCCTGTTCGAGTGGACCCCAGAGGCCGACCTGGCGTTTCAAGACCTCAAGAGATACTTGACCAGCCCTCCGGTGATGGTAGCACCTCGTCCCCTCGAGCCCCTGGTGCTCTACCTAGCCGCCACGCCCCACTTAGCCAGCGTAGCGTTGGTGGCTGTCCGGGAGGAGCGCCAGGCCAAGAGCACGCCGCGTAATGCCGCACATTCAGCCAGGACAGTGCGGTGCCAAGAAGGCTCCGCTAAAGCCACGACGACGCCCGCGGATGACCAGGCCCCACAAGACGGCGTTTCTGGGCCCGCGGAGGCCCTGGTGGGTGGCCAAGCTCTTGAGGCCCCCCACCTCAAGAGCCGCCGCAGCCTCCGGAGGCCACAAGCTCCATCGACGCTCCCGCCCACGTTGAGCACCCGGTATACTTCGTCAGCACGGTGTTACGGGATGCAAGAGCACGATATCCCATGCCGCAGAAGCTTTTGCTCGCACTCCTGGTGGCCTCACGCAAGCTGAGTCATTACTTCCAAGGCCACCCAATTAAGGTCGTCTCAGCCTACCCACTGGAGAGGGTGCTCCGGAGCCCCAATGCTGCGGGAAGAGTCGCTGAGTGGAACATCAAACTGCAAGCGTTTCAGTTGGAGTTCAGCACAACCAGGGTCATCAAGGGAGCCGCGCTCGCCGACTTCGTCGCAGAATGGACCGACGCTCCGGAGCCCAAAGCAGGCGAGAGCCGATCCCTCTCGCCAGGAAGAGAAGCGCCAGATGGCTGGGTCATGTACTTCGACGGCACTTTCGCATGCCAAAGTGCGGGGGCTGGCGCCGTGCTCATCTCGCCCACCCAAGACAAGCTATACTACGCCGTGCGGCTCTGCTTCCAGCGGGGCGAGAAGGTCTCCAAGAACATTGCAGAATACGAGGGGTTGATCACCGGCCTCAAGGCCACGGCAACCTTGGGGGTGAAGCGTCTCACCATCAAGGGCGACTCCCAACTCCTCGTTAACTTCTCCAACAAGGTGTACGAGCCGAGGGACGAGCACATCGAGGCGTACCTCACGGAGGTGCGCAAGATGGAGAAGCAATTCTTGGGCCTAGAACTGCAACATGTGCCACGCGACACAAACAAGGAAGCCGATGAGATCGCCAAGAGAGCATCAAGGCATCTTCCCCAAGAGCCTGGTGTCTTCGAAGAGCGACCCTTCAAGCCCTCGGTAGCCCCCTCAGCAGCGGAGCCCCTGCCGCCTCATGAGGAACTACCCCAGCCACCAGCCTCGGGAGCCCCCGTCTGTGGCCCGACCTCAGGAGCGCGCCTGCTCCTGGCACTCGAGCCTCAGGAGGGGTCCTGGACCGAGGAATCCAGGGCATACCTAGTGCAAGGAACGCTGCCGGAGAAAGAGGAGGACGCGGAGTGCGTGGCCCGGTAGGCTACGGCATATTGCATCCAGGATGGTGAGCTATACAGAAAACGACCAAATGATGTTTTCTTGCGATGCATCTCCAGGAAGCAGGGGAGCGAGCTGCTAGCTGACATACATGGCGGAGACTGCGGGCATCACTCGTGTCGCGTACCCTGGTCGGCAAGGTGTTCCGCAGCGGGTTCTACTGGCCCACAACACTCAACGACGCAACTGAGCTGGTAAAGTCCTGCGAGGCCAGCCAGTTCCATGCCAAGAAAATCCACCAGCCGGCCCAGGACCTCCAGACTATCCCACTCTCATGGCCGTTCACGGTCTGGGGGCTGGATATCCTGGGTCCGTTCCCTCGAGCACCCGGGGGCTACCACTACCTCTACGTCGCCATCGACAAGTTCACCAAGTGGGCAGAGGTGGAAGCCGTCCGCACCATCCCAGCCGGGTCGGCAGTTAAGTTCATCAAGGGCCTCGTGAGCCGGTTTGGGTCCCTAACTGCATCATCACCGACAACGGCTCACAGTTCACTAGCAATCTCTTCAAGACATGTTGTGCTAACCTTGGAACGCAGATATGCTACGCCTCAGTGGCACACCCCAGGAGCAATGGCCAAGCTGAGCGCGCCAACACAGAGGTCTTGAGAGGCCTCAATACCAGGACCTTCAATAAGAAGCTCGAGGCCTGCAGTAGGGGCTGGCACGACGAGCTCCAGTCCGTGCTGTGGTCCATCCGCACCACCGCCACCAAGCCAACAGGCGAGACCCCATTCTTACTCGTCTACAGAGCCGAAGCAGTCCTTCCTCATGAGGTCAAGCACCGCTCCGCGCGGGTCCTAGCGTTTGACGAGGCACGTCAGGACACCATGCGGGGATGGACCTCGTGCTGGGTGAGGAGTGCCGCCGTCAAACCTCGCTCCAGGCGGCGAGATATCAGCAGGCGCTACGACGGTACCACTGCCGCAGCGTCCGCTCCAGGACGCTCGAGGTGGGCGATCTCGTCCTGAGGCGGGTGCTCTCCAGGGAAGGGCTGCATAAGCTCTCACCCATGTGGGAGGGCCTGTTTAGGATTGCCCGCGTCTCTAGGACTAGCGCCGCGCGCCTGGAGACGCAGGACGGGATCCCCATCCAGAACGCCTGGAACATCCCGCACCTCCGGAAGTTCTACCCATGAAGCAAGGCCCAGTGCCTGTGAAGGTCTCCGCTCGTGACACTCTCACGTAATAATGAGTGGGGATGTACACGCCCTGGAGTCTCCGAAGTGCCGCCCTTGGGCCTCGAGGGCTCCCTCCCACGTCCTAGTGGCAGCACTTAGCTCCGCGCTGGTGAGAATACTAGACTAGGTGCCGGACGCGGCTGTTCATTTGCTTTCTATAGTTGGCTTGCACCCCTTTTTAATGGAATTTGAAGTTATGGCGTTTCTCGATGGCTTGGTTGAATCCCCTCTTCTCTCTGATTCTTCCCTCGGTTCTTTGTTTTGCGCCAGGGAGGGCGGAAGTTGCCCGACGCTCTCCCTCGCACGCCTCGCGAGGGGGCTGGACAGGTGTGCGTGCATGCACGCTCCCCTAGTCTCCGTGAGGCGCCCTCGATTGAGCTTGTGACCGGCGCATCCTCCTTTTAAGTCCGTGCCCCACGGGTACCGCGACGTGGTGCGCTAGGCCATGATCAGCCCATGCCTGAAGCCTCGTGCAAGGAGGGATAAGGAATTCCTAACGAATTTTCGCAGCTTCGCGATGTCTCTCAAGTCAGCAGTAGGTAAGCCCCACCAGATGCCAGGAGGCGCGTGCCCTCATGAGGTGGAAGCTACCTCGGATGTATCAAGCTAAGTTACCCCTCTACGCCTGCGTAAAGCATAGATTCCACAACACAACCCGGAAACAATAAATATAGGACAAAGCAGCATAAGCACTACGATTCATTACACGCCCTCGCAGGGCCCCATACTTGTTTCTTGTAAAACAGGGGAAGAGGAAAGGACAAGGAAAAGCGGCTCCTACGACGCGGCTGCTCACGAGGATCGGCCCCCCGGATTCAGCCGGAGCCCTCCTCGCGCTTCACTGGGGCGTGGCGACGGGACGACCCGCCACCATCCTCATCCTCGTCACGGCCGTCGCCAAGGCCGAGCACTTCGTCACCATCGTTGTCTTCAGGACAGCACCTGGCGCGGCGACCGTCTTCCCCGAACACCCTCACGAAGAGGGTCGCTGCACCATCATACTTGAATTGGAGCGTGCACCACCTGCTCAGACCGCGCGCGTGGGAAAACGTCTGCCAGCCATGGGCCAGGGCTACGTTGCCCGCGACGGAAACCTCCACCGCGACCAACGTAGCCCTGCTGCAGCAACCGTCGGCCTGCAGCCAGAGGCCGCCAGGACCTGAGGCCGGCAGCTCACCAGCAAAGGAGCACAGTAGCCGAAGCCAGGTGCCGGCCGGGTTCTCCGACCACACAACAAACTCTGGCAGCACCTCCGCGGAGTGGAAGCGCGGCCGGGGAGGCCGAGCGACCATGTCGCGCCTCCCTTCGTTGACAGGACTGCCACATCTTGGGCGACTTCCGCTGCGCAAAGAGACGCCGCCGCGGCTGCCAGGGACGGCACCGAACCCCGAAGAAGTTCGCTCGCGCCCACGAGGGACAACAGCAGGGGTTGCGGCGTGCTTGCGGGGGCGACCACGCCCCCTCTTAGGCGATGGCGAGGCAGGCCCCTCCTGGCGAGCCTTCCCCTTCTCCGCGGCCGAGAACCTCTTCACTGGCGCCATGAGTGTCACTGCAAGGCGGTGGAGCAAGGAGGTAGAAGAAGAAGCGGGCGGAATGGAGGAAGAGATGAGTGACGGGGCCTCTGCCCCCCTCCTCATTTATAGCCAGAAGGAGGCCAACCGGCCTCCACGATCGCAGGTAATGATGGTTCTTCTTCTGCATACAGCAAGGACTCGTCAAGTCGGGCAGTTATCGAGGCTTCGTGGGGAAGTGGAGATGGCCACGTCCCGTCAGTCGCCACGCGTCATTTAAGGCCGCAGGCTATTGGGGCCCGCGGTGCTCCGCACTTGCCCTTTGGCTTCGCCTCAAAGCCAAGTACGAGCGTGCCTTGGGCCCGGGGGCTACTGTCGGCGTCCTGGGAATGGGGGTCCCCAGACTTGCCTGCCTACGGCCCACGACACGGCTCCATCAACGGCCTGGTATGGTCCATCTTCATTTGCAACCACTCAAGACCCTCGCGAGGGGCCAAGCCTCGCTAGGAGGACGACACCAGGACCTCCTGGGGGGGACCTCACCAGCTGGTTCCCGAGGAGCAGAGATATCTATGCAAGGGGCACCTCGCGAGGTGCACGTGACGTGAGCCGTGACGATCAAGGCCAGGCGGGCGCCAGTGGGCACAGAGTACCAGTTGCCTCTTTGGTGCTAAAGGGGCAAGCGCATGCGAGGAGTCCCGAGGCGTCAGGCAAAGGTTTCCATATCGGTGCAACAAGACCAAGACCAGCAGGACGACAGGACGGAGGTCACCGCGGAGCCCACGGCGGCGTCACCACCAGAGCCTTTGGCAGGCGAAGACCACCTTTTGTCAGGATAGCTTGTACTAGTTGTCTCCCTTCAAACTTGGCCGTTGTGGGATCCCTTCCCGCCTAACATTCGGGAAGAGGACCAGGGCCTCTATAAATAGGACTAGCCACCACCATGGGGAGGCACCTCATCTTGGATTGGAGTCATTCCACCAAGGCCAACTCACCAGCTCACCGAGCTCTAGAACACCTCTCCTCAGGAGGTTGTTCTTACCTTGTACTGTTCATCCTCAACCTACAAGGCAATCCACCACACCACACTGGAGTAGGGTATTACACCACAACGGTGGCCCGAACCAGTATAAACCCTCGTGTCTCTTGTTCTTTGGGTTCGTCGAGCTAGACCTTGAGATCATTGTGAGAGCGAGCTAGGGAGAGAGAGATCTTCGTGCACACCCCGGTGTTCGAACCTCAAGGGTTTGCCGGAACCCGTAATCCGACAGATACCATGCCAACTTTCAACCTTTTTAGAGTTTCTTTGTAGTGCTTTTCAATTTCAGTGTCATTTAGCTAAGAAAAATCAGTAAATGCAAGAAAAATACCAATGAAGTCAGAAAGGGTTGAAAATCGATGATGTGGCTTTGAATGGTTCAATTTTGAACACACAAAAAGTCTGGAGTTCAAATAAGTTCAAAAAAATGAAATCCCTTTGTAACATATGAGTTTTCGTCCGAAACCCTGATACTTCGAAACAGATTGTCCGTTTTGTACGCGAAGTGCATCCAGTTTTTGCTGTAACCCTCTCAACTTTTTATCACATGCTATGTGGGTGAAATGATGATACCATGCCAACTTTCAACCTTTTCAGAGTTCATTTGTAGCGCTTTTCAATTTCAGGGTCATTTAGCTTAAAAATCAGTAAATGCATGAAAATACCACATGAAGTCAGAAAGGGTTGAAAATTGATGATGTGGCATTGAATGGTTCATTTTGAACACAAAAAAGTATGGAGTTCAAATAAGTTCAAAAAAATGAAATCCCTTTGTAACAGATGAGTTTTCGTCCGAAACCCTGATACTTCGAAAGAGATTGTCCGTTTTGTACACGAACTGCATCCAGTTTTTGCCGTAACCCTGTCAACTTTTTAGCACATGCTACGCGGGTGAAATGATGATACCATGCAAAGTTCCAACCTTTTCAGAGTTCATTTGAAGTGCTTTTCAATTTCAGGGTCATTTAGCTCAAAAAATGAACTAATAGCAAAAAGAATGAACTAATAGCAAAAAAATGAACTAATAGCAAAAAGAATGAACTAAAAGTATTCAATTAAAATATTCTGTTATGATCAACTAAAACAAAACTATAATATTCTTCAATAGCAAAAAGAATCAACTAAAAAACTTTTATAAAACTCTAATAGCAAAAGGAATCAACTAAAAAGCTTTTATAAATCACTAGTATTTTTGAAACTAAAATTATATAAAATTTATGCAACTAAAATTATCAAAGTATTTTCTGTTCAAAACATGAAAAGCAAAAAGAATTTTTTTTGTTAGAAACTTTAATAGCAAAAAGAATTATCATAAAGATTTTTTTTGTTAGAAACTAAAATAAAAAAAATATGTTTTTGAATATAATGATAAAACACAGTAATATTAAATAGCAGAAAAAAGAATCACTCCAAAATCTATTTTTATAGTAAAGTCAATCACAAACTAGTGATTCACACAAATTTCCAGGAATTCAAATTTAAACTATTCAAATTTGAAAACTAATGGCACTAACAGAAATTTTATAATTTTTGTGACCTAAAAGTAAAAAGAATTAAAAAATAAGGCAAAAAACAAAAGAAAATAAATAATCCAAAAAACAAAACAAAAAACTGGAAAAAAGTAAAAAAATGCCACCTACTGGGCCACCACGGCCTGAATACGACTAGAAACCCCATTGGGCCAGGATTCAGGCCCCCAGAAGGCCTAGTAGGCCCACACGCAGCGGAGTGTGAGATTAGGCCCGCAAGCCTGCATTTGAGAGGAGCTCGGGAGGGCAGCGGCAGTGGGGCTTATAAACCACTCCGAGCCCCTCTCAACTAGCGAGGTGGGACTAAACTTTTGGCAACGGGCAGCACAAGGCCTTTGGTCCCGGTTGGTGGCACCAACCGGGATGAAAAGTGTGCATTGGTACCAGTTCGTGGTACCAACCGGGACCAATGCTCCCCTTTAGTCCCGGTTGGTGCCACCAACCGGGACCAAAGGTCCTTGTTTCCCGCCCTTTGGGATGCTGAAAAGAGACCTTTGGTCCCGGTTGGTGGCACCAACCGGGACTAAAGGGGGGATTGGTCCCGGTCGGTGCCACGAACCGGGACCAATGCTTTGTGTATATAAGCAACACTTAGCAGTTTCCTTCTCAGATCGATCGATCTCCTCGTCCTCTCTTCCGATGACGTTGCCAGGCTGCTCCTCGTCACCGTTGCCGCCGAGCCCTTCGGACCGCGTCGTCGCCTCCCCAAGCCCGCCGTCCTCATTGCCGGCATCCCCGAGCCCGCCGTCCTCGTCCTCGTCCTCATCGCCGCGTTCCTCCCCGAGCCCGCCTTCCTCGTCCCCGTCACCGGGTGCCGCCCCGAGCCCGCCGTCCCCATCACTGCGTGCCGCCCCAAGCCCGCCGTCCTCGTCGCCGGACTCCAACCATCGCCGCCCCCCTCCAAGTGAGCCCCTCTTTTCCCATGGTCCCTTGCTCCCCATCTCCGCGCGTGCCCCCGAGCCCCTTGCTCTGCCACTGCTCCATGGTCGTCGCCGGCCCCGACGCATTGATTGAAGAGCAGCAGCAATGTCGTGAATGAGAGGAGAAGGAGTGGAGCAGCAGCAACGCTGTCCACTTCTGAACTTTCTGAATGTTTTACAGCGATGAACAGTGCATAGAAGGTGTTTGATGAAATGCTAGATGGCTTTGGGCATTTTTGGAATTTCTGTTTTTTTGTGGTGAGGTACTAATGCAAGACAAAGGCGATGGCAAAATTTCAGAATTTTTGGAGTGGTTTAGAATAGGTTTTCAGCAAGGAATTTGAATCTGGTTCAAATTTCATTTGAATGAAATTTGAAAATTTTGAACTATGGATCAGAAGGTTTTTGGTGAAATGGAGTGTGGGTACTTTCATGAAGTTGGAGCAATTTTTCTGGTTGTAAAAGAGCTAGGAAAATTTGGAATATGCTAAATATGTCAAAAATGTTTTCTTTTCATAGAAAGTTTTTTGTTATAGAAAGTTTTTATATATGACTATGGATATATGAGCAATGATGATCCATGGATGTATGCACTGATATATGAGAAATGATGTTCATAGAATATTTACCAAGTATATATGCATTTTTGTTCATATATGTATTTTTTCATAGCATTTTTTCCATGTATATATTTATGTGGCTATGTATGTATAGATGGATATCATTTTTTTCCATGTATGTATGTCGTTGTCGATATACCCCCTCCTCGATAACTTCGACATGAGGGGGGTGTCGATATACCGACCTCCCCGATAACATTTTTTTCCATGTATATACGTCGTTGTCGATATACCCCCTCCCCGATAACTTCGACATGAGGGGGGGGGGGTCGATATACCCCCTCCCCGATAACATTTTTTTCCATGTATGTATGTCGTTGTTGATATACCCCCTCCCCGATAACATTTCCTTCTTCATATGTTGAGTTAGTTGATTTAGATTAGTGGACTTTAGGTTAGTTGATTTATAGTGCATTTTAGGTTAGTTGTTGTTAGTGCATTTTAGGTTAGTGGAGAGGAAATTGAAAAAATAAGGAAAAAGAAGAAAAGAGGAAGAAGGAAGAAGGAGGAAGGAAGAAGAAGAAAAATAAGTAGAGGAAGAAGGAAAATAAGAAGAGGAAGAAGGAGGAGAAGAATGAGAAGAAGAGGAGAGGAAGAAGAGGAAAAAAACAATAAGAAGAGGAAGAAGAAGAAAAAAATAGGAGAAGAAGAAAAAATAGAATATTCTATTTTTTTCTTCATAATTCTATTTTTTGTTCTTCTCCTCTATTCCTTCTTCTTCTCGTCTTTTTCCGTTCTTCTATTTTTTTTCTTCTCCTCTTTTCCTTCTTCTTCTCCTCTTTTTTTTTCTTCTTCCTCTTCTTATTTTTTATCGTGAACGAGGGTGTCGAGGATCGCCGAGTGGTCGAGGGTCGGGAACTAGGGTAGAGGGTCGAGGGTCTCCGAGAGGTCGAGGGTCGTCGAGGGGCCTAGGGTCGAGGATCGCCGAGGGCTCGAGAGGGGGACGTCGATGAACCCCCTCTCGCTCGACCAACTCTCGAGGACACCCAAACCCTAGAAAAGAAACATTGTCGATCTCCAACCCCCTCCTGCCCCTACCCCACAAACTCTCTCGAGTTTATAAGAGATTTATCAAGAATGCCCCCATTATGGATGTGCATAATTAAGTTGATCCATATTTTTCCTGATCTCATCTACGCTTCTATATGTGCACGTTCTCTTGTGTCAAAGTATTGAAGAAATCCATGGTTTCATAATTAGCCGGAAGTAACAGGCGCATGATGGTATGAAGCTCTCCAAAGTTATTTTGGAAAGGAGTCCTAATAGGATAATTCTCCTTTTGGTATGAAGTTCAGCAAATGCCTTCCAAATAGCGATATTCAAAAGGCTATTGATGAACTTCGTACCAATAAGCGAATTATCCTATCAGGACTCCATTCCAAAATAACTTTGGAGAGCTGCATACCATCATGCGCCTGTTACTTCCGGCTAATGATGAAGCCATGGTTTTCTTGAATCCTTTGACACTAGACAACGTGACATATAGAAGGGTAGATGAGATCAGGAAAAATAGGGACCATTTACTGCACATCCAGAATGGCGCCATTTTGTTAAATCCCTTGTCGGTCCGAACGCCGGACATTCATGAGAGAGGCGGTCCGTCCCAAACCCTAGAAGCGTTGCCGAGGCCACCCAAATTTACCAAGTTAAAAGAGCGTTGTCGTCGAGGCCACCCCAAACCCTAGAAGCGTTGTTGAGGCCACCCCAAACCGTAGAAGCTTCAAGGCCACTAATTAATATTCCTTGTTGTGATTAGCTAGCCAGGTCTATGTTTGCCACTAATATATCCATCTCTCATGTTTGTATATTAATTGCCATGTTGAAATATTTGCAGAAACTATGGAGCAAAGAGAGTTGGAAACAGAACAGTTGTTGGGGGACATAATCCTCGGTGGAGGTGATGTCTTGTCGTATCTCAATGACACCGATGGTCTGGAAGGAGAGGGTAAAGCAGGCTCCGGTGATCGAACAATGGAGGAGGAAGGACATGATCATGATGGCTCCGGTGACCGAACGGAGGAGGGAGCTGTTGCAAAGTTCGATGAGGTATATATATATATTAATTAAGCCTGTGCTGACTAGCTAATTGATGCATTAATTGTTTTGGTATGTACATATATTAACTCTTCTTCCTTCTTTAATAGCCCTCCGGATCGAGCCAAACTTCGGTAACGAGACGAGGCCCGAAGAAAAGGTTGCGCCAGGATGAAAGGTTCACGATCATAGCAATCTCGGACGATGGACAAAGGATTGAACCCAGGCGGACCAAGGAAGCATTTTCTGCTCAGTGCGGGGCTATTGTTAGGGAGATGATCCCGATCAGCATCCAGCTATGGAATAATCCTAAGAACGAAGACCCTCAAGTTCCTTATGTCAAGATAGACAGAAAGATGATCTTTGGACCTCGCTGAAGGCAAATTTCACCCTACCGCCAGAGGAGGATCCGGATAAGCCAGTTATAGAGCCGTTGGTCAAGGCTCATGCTCTTAAGAAGATGGCAGATCTATTCAGGAGGTGGAAGAATGAGTTGAAATCAACGTATGTCGACAAAGGGAAGACTCCAGAATTCACCGGCCGATTTGAGAAGATAAGAGATCACTGGCCCGAATTTGTGGCCTACAAGACATCGGACAGGAGTAAGAAGATGTCGTAGAAAAACAAGATAAATGCTGCAAAGAAGTTGTATCACCATCGCACGGGGTCAGGTGGCTACCTCAAAGCCCGGCCGTTGTGGGACAAAGCTGAGAATGACCTGATTGCTAAAGGGATCGAACCAGAGACATTGAACTGGCCGGACCGTTCAAGGACTTGGTTCTTCGAGGTTGGGGGAACCTTGGACCCTGAAACAGGGAAGTGCATTTGGACGGACGAGCAACTTGCAACACCCGCCAAGAAGCTTCAGAAGTGTATTGCCGCAACGCAGCAAGGGACGTTCGTTCCCAACAGAGAGAATGACGAGCTGACCGAGGCCCTTGGGAATCCTGAGCACCCTGGACGAGCACGAGGCACGCCAGGCTCCGTTGCGTGGAAGGTTGGGTTTCCCGGCGCAGGCAGTTACAAAACCCGGGAGAGGAAGAGGAAACTGGAGCAGAGCGAAATGTAGAAGTTGAATGCAAGAGTACAAAAGCTAGAGGAACAAGTTGAGAGCCAGCAAGCTGCCGGAGCTACCCCATAAGCTACCCTGCCATCTCAGCAGAGAAGCAGCATGGCTTCCACCGAGATCGTTCAGCAGCCTGACTTCACGGCTCCTAGCTACCCCTTAGATGCTATCACGGAGGCTCAATGTTGCCAGCTTATGACGCAATGGCAGAATCTCAAAGACAAGGCAGCTGTCAGCTCTGTTGCACCTCCTCAACCCGACGGTACTTTTCACTGCCGTCCGATTCCACATGGCTATGCTGTTGTGATGGTGGATGAAGTAACGGAGGGATTTGAGGAGCTCGAGCTTGACCACCCTACACGTGAAGGGGAGACTCAGCTGGGTCTTGCTCTGAAGACTCCATGTCTATGGCGGAAGGAGCACATCAAGCTTCCAAACTGGACGCCTCCTCCTCCGACGAGTTAGGGCACTCCGCCTCCTCCTCCTCCTCTGGCGAGTGATCAGGGCACTCCACCTCCTTCTCCGGCTGCTCCGGTGCGTGAGGCCGGCACTCCGCCTCCTCCTTCGCCTCCTCCAGCGCGTTCGAGCAGTCCGCCTCCTCCCCCGCCTCGTCAGCAATGGCGGAAGACAGACGCCGCCGCTCCGGCTCCTCCGGTGCGTGGGAGCACTCCGCCTCGTAAGCAACAACGGAAGAGAGACACCGCCACTCCGGCGTCTAGCAGTATAGCCAAAGGCGGGAGGCAATACAGATACGGTCCATCTCTCAAGCCTCTAGAGAAGTTACCATACGAGAGGACCGTGGAGGAAAATGCGGAGATCGTTGAAGCCTATGTGAAGGATTTTTTTGCAAAGAAACCTCCACCTCCAAAGGAGATGATAGATCCGATGAAATTGAAGCACACTATCGATGTCCTGAAGCGACCACCACCGCCTCCGTCGGATGACAACCATGTCCGCGCTCTTAAAAAGACACTACAAGAAGCGCGCCTGTCGGGAACTACTTCCAGTGATAAAAGGTTAGAAGAACGAAGAACTGGGAAAAAAATTCCCCAGCTCGGCGAACAGGCAAACCAATCGTGCCCCCCGCTCAAAGTGTCTAGCGATATCATCGTAAATCTGCCGGGGATGGTGCCCGGTACCAATCCTGGTGATTACCTGGGCGATGATGTAGTGTTTGATACAATGGAGGTGTGGATGAATTCATATACCAGTACGGGAAGCCTCTCATCAAACCTAATCATCCTCCTCTAACAACGATGATGCGAAGGTTCCATGAATGGTACATGAAAACCTGCAGGGAGTCTGGGAAGGATGTTTTGACGATGCGAATTAAAGAGGAGCATGACCTCGTTGGAACTGGTCTGTTTTCTGTTGCATTTGAGGAGTTATTCCAGTTATACAATAAAAAGGCCCTCGACGAAACACTCCTGACTTGCTACTGTCTGGAAGTACTACTTCTGTAATTAAGTCTCTCTCTCTATATATAGCTCAGCTCTTTCATTGCATGTGCATATAATTATCCTCACTATTATGCAGATTGAAGATCGTCGAATGCAGGAAAGCACAAATCTGGGACATTGTGTTCATTAACCCAGATATCATACATGAATGGACGGTTAAACACAATGTCAAAGAAACCGAGGACAACTTGCTACAATCGTTGCTTAAAAATTAAAACAAAGATAAAATACTCTTTCCTTACAACTTCAAGTGAGTGTTAATGTCTTATGCATATTCGGTTTCCCTTATTATTACTCGAGGTTATAGTAATGTAATTGATGAGTTATGCATGCGTGCGCAGATTCCACTTTATTCTGCTAGAGGTCCAGCTTGAGCAGGGAGGAGTAACCGTCTTAGACTCGAGACGAAAAGATCCCCAGGAGTATGCAAACATGACTGCAATGCTCCAGAAGTAAGTTCAATCGATCATTATCACACCATATCGGCAACTTTGTTCATTTGATCCTGATATCAAGTAATTATTTTCTTTGTCTGGCAGGGTTTGGAAAGAGTTCACCGAAAGGACTCTGGGACTGCTGAGCGAGCTGCGATTTACACACCCGAAAGTAAGTACTACTACCTAGTTCCGCGCATCTCCCATTGATTCTAGCTAGTTTCATCAATACCATTTATAATGCTTGATTATCAGTTTGACTGAACTCTATTTCTCGTAAAGTTGTTGTGGCAGGAAGCCGGGAATGATTTTTGTGGGTACTACGTTTGCGAGTACATCTACAACACCACGATCTCTAATAAGCAGGGCTACTCTAGAAACAATATGATGTGCGTAAGCAAAAATATTCACAATTTTATTTTATTACCATCATTTGTGTTGAGTTTCATTCATATACATGTATTGAACCCCTTCTTCAAATTAGGTCTGGCAGATGTAGGATGAACTCCTACCACATGATCGCATAAACGCAATTCAAGAGGGATTGGCGAGATTCTTTCTTGACCACGTCATCAATAAAGCCGAAGAATACCATGTGGAACTTGACTTCAGATGTTAGGGATTGTAAGAGATCTCATATTGTATATATGTAGCTAGTGGCGTCGGATAGATATACGAGAACTTGTTGTTCGACCAATCCCTCGGAGAAGGAGAGTTCGATCACTTCTCTCTGTATATGTTCATGACGATCTTGTGTACTTAATGGTTTCCTTCATTTTCTTACTAACTAGCGTGTCGAGTCCTCTCTATTCAGGCACGGAGATAAGAGAGGTCACTTCTCTCTAGCTATTAGCTAGCTAACACAATAGATGAAACCCCCAAATACCCCAGCTCCTGAGCTGCTGACGCGTGGATGCTTTTTGGTCCCGGTTGGTGTTACCAACCGAGACTAAAGGCCCTCCTGCCTGGGCTCGCGGCAGCAGCCACATGGACCACCATCTGTCCCGGTCCGTAAGCGAACCGGGACTAAAGGTGATGGGCTTTAGTCCCGATTCCAGAACTGGGACAAATGTGCCTCTGGAACCGGGACAAATGGTCCTTTTTCTACTAGTGAAAGTGGATGGATCTAAGTGACCAAGTTGAATTAGTAGGAAGATATGATGTTGGGACGGCACACAAGTGTCGAGGCAATGCCTATAAACTCCAATTTGAATTGAGGTGCATATAAGGAGGTTGTTGTATCCTGGGAAGTCAAATCACTCGAAGTGTTTGATAATCCGTGTTTCTTCCACAACCTCTTCATTGCTACTGTATAATTTTTTTATAACGATGCATAAATATAATATAAATATGAAAAAAACAAATACGCAGAAATAATAGTGGCGCGTGGCAATACCCTACGCTACTGCTAGTACAAGTAGTAATAGCGCAGGGTCAGGCCCGCGCTATTACTAACAATTAGCTATAACGCGCTAGCAGTATGCGGGGGCCCGCGCTACTGCTTGGCCATTACCCCACGCTCTACTAGGATTTTCACTAGTAGTGGGGGGAGGCGTCAAGTAATAACCAGCGAGAGAGAATATCATGAAGTTAAGAAGCACAAGATGACCATCTATTGACATCATATTTGCTTTCCACTGCTTGCGTCTCCTAGAAATTCTGTCAAATAATAATTGACAGAAACTTTTCTAGCATTCCTATAACCAAGCGGCAGTCCAAGGTATTTGCATGACAGCTGCCTAATCTGACCAGAAAAATCCGCGACGATGTCACCCACGTCAGCCCCATCAGCCAAAAAAAAAAAGAACTGCAGCGAAGAAAGCAAGTAGAACAGAAACCACATTGAGCTCCTCTTTGACAGGGATTAAGAAAATGGCAGCATCATCCACATAAAATTGGCTCCCATTTTTGCAGCACGTTGCATAATAGGTGACAGAAGCCCACAGTCAGGTGGCTTCAAATAGTCTCCGGAGAGGCTCAAGAGCAAGAATAAACAGCATAGGCGCAAGCGGATCACCATGTCCGAGGTCTCTCTTGTGTACAAAAGGCTTCCCTGGTATGAGCGATGAGACACTGTCGCTGCAAAAGACTCCCCACTATTTAGGATTTTTGAAGGTTTTTCTTTCTTTTGAATTTTCTCATCCTAGCAAAACATTAATAATACTCATCAGTACTCACTAACCATTTCATGCCAATCTCCACAATGCTGGAAGAGTATTAATCTTCGTTTTGCGGGGGAAAAGGAGTATTAACCTTAAACGTTAAGGCAACTTTAATATCTCTCTCTCCAAAATTGCTTTACACACGACGGTTAGTGCACGACGCTTGCACGATTCTCCCTCCCCAACAGGGCTCCTCCACACACGGTGGCTGCTGGTGCTTTTTTTAATTGAGAATCGGTCGCTGCTGGTGCTGCCACGTATGAATCGTTCATGCATCGGCCGTGCAGGCATCGTCTATCCTCTCTCTCTCTCAAACATTCGTCCCAGCCCCACAAAGCAAAAACTAGAAATGTAAAGCTACCATACGCACAAAAGGAGAAGATAAATACATGCTTTTCCCCGCCCTTTCTCTTTCCTAGCTTCTCTCTCCTCCCCCTCCTCCTCCTCCTCTCTCTCTCTTTCTCTCTCTCTCTCTCTCTCTCTCTCTCTCTCTCTCTCATTGCTGTCTTCTCTCTTGTGACTGCTGGATGTGATTCTCCACCACCTGCTAGCTAGGTAGAGGACTCCACCACCTCGCCCTTCCTTCTCCCCTGATTGTTTCCTTTTCTTTGCAAACACAAATCCTCAACAAGAAAAAGTGCAAATTCTAGAGAAAAGATCTGAATTCAGCAGCAAAAAAGCTGGAGTTAAGGGGGGGAGGGAGAGAGGAAATATATCCACCACACTAACTGGCTTCCATGGTGTTCCCTCCAGCGGCTGCATACCTAGATCCGCCTAATTGGAATAACCAGGTACTACATGATCCTCCCTCTCCATGTCCTTCAATTCTCGCTCGTTGTAGAGCACTCCAGCTGCGATCCGTCCGTCCATATCCAGCTTCTTCATGGAAAGAGAATTTGACAAAATTAAAGTAGCTTAGCGTGAAGATATATATTCTCCTCTTGAATATTCACAGACAATTCTGTCCTCCTTTCTTCTCCTGATCTATAACATGTTTACGTGTGCGTACTTAACAGCAAGGTCAGCAGCAGCGGACGACGGGCGGTGGCGGAGTAGGCGATGCACAGCATATGCCAGTGGGTCCGACGGCGGGTACGGCGGCGGGGACGCCCGAGGTCGGTGGGCTGCCGAGAAGCTCAGCGGCCAATGAAGCCGCGGCCGGGCAGCAGGCGAGGCCAAATTCCATGACGGAGCGCGCGCGGATGGCGCGGGTGCCGCAACCGGAGCCGGCGCTCAAGTGCCCGCGGTGCGACTCCACCAACACCAAGTTCTGCTACTACAACAACTACTCCCTCTCGCAGCCCCGCCACTTCTGCAAGGCATGCCGCCGCTACTGGACGCGCGGGGGCGCCCTCCGGTCCGTCCCGGTGGGGGGTGGGTGCCGCCGAAACAAGCGCTCGTCCAAGTCATCCGCCGGCGCCGCGTCCTCGTCCAAGCCATCTTCTTCTTCAGCCAGGCAGCTGCCCGGTGGCGCGTCATCTATGCCATCAACCACGGCGTCCACCACCTTGGGGGCCGACGGCGCATCAATCCCTCCGGGTCTCAGCTCCATGTCGCACCACCTGCCGTTCATGGGCGCGATGCACCCGCCGGGGGCCAACCTAGGGCTAGCCTTTTCCGCCGGCCTCCCGCAGCTCGCCATGCAGCAGCAGCACCACCACATGGACGGCGTGGATCAGTTCCCTCTGGCCAGCGGCGGGGGCGCCACCTTTGGCGCGTCACTGGAGCAGTGGCGGGTGCAGCAGCAGCAGCAGTTCCCGTTCTTGGAACTTCCACCGGCGCCGCCCATGTACCAACTGGGGCTGCAAGCTAATCGGGCAGCAGGGAGCAGCGCAGCGGCACCCGCACCGTCGCCGGCGATGTTCACGTTAGGGCAGTCTAGTGCAAGCACAGCGAGGCGCGACGAAGGGTCAATGAAGCAGGCGGACAGCAAAGGGCAAGAGATGACCTTGCAGAGGCAGTTCATGATGGAGGCTCTACGCCAAGGGGATGCCGTCTGGGGTGGCAACGCCAGCGACAATAACGGCAATGGCAGTGGCAGCTGGACCATGAACATCCCCGGATTCCATTCCTCGTCGGGCGGTGGCGACGGCGGCGGTCTGTTGTAGTATACACCGCAGTTTCTTGGTCAATCGGCTCGGATGCACATGCATGGCTTGAGCAGGAGAGTGCTAAATTAAAGAAGGGGTTCATGCTTTAATTCTTCATCAGGTACTAGTACTGTAGAAGCGCTGCTAGCTCATGATGGTCTAAGGTAGGGGATTCAAGTTAAAGTTGCTCCTTGGTTAACACTTTTGCACCATTTGGTCTGCCTGTGTAGTACGTGTCCATTGTGTTATATACCTTTAAAAACCTTTTCACACTTACATATGGATGGATATATACTTAAATGATGGGTATATATGGTCATATGTTTTTTCATTTACTTGGGAATTGGAGATTGGTTAATTAGATTGTGTTCAGTGCAAACTTGCATGAAATGAATGTATGATTGATTTGTTTTTAGTGAACTTGTATGTATTATATATATTCCATCTGTACTAGTTTCATCAGTGTATTCCGATGTTCCTCTCTTTAATTTGTAGAGTTTTCACTGATCACGTCACACTAGCTAGAACTAGTGCATCAACTCTTAATTGCATGCATGCATTTTATTTTTGGTTTCCTAGTCCTAGACTCTTCCTTTGCTCTTATGGTAAACCATTACCATAATCCATGAAGTTAAATATTAATTCTATAGTTGCCTGCTTATCAGAATCAACCAATATTACAATTCTTATATTCCCCGGTTCCAAATCTCTAAACATGGATCTTATTTGTAAATCAGTATGTAAAAATGCCTAGCCAAACTTTACTCATATTAGTCTGTTAATTACATTGATTATTATGGTGTATGCCTTTGTGATGGCTGCTGCTATATATTTGCAACAAATTCTGAATTGGTCACTATATGTTCTCCCATATTATTGAGATATACAACTTAGCTCAACTGATGGTTAGATGTCTATGCAATTTATATGTGGTGGGATCTTAACTAGCACATGAACATGTCCGTATACGTAACAATAGTAAAGGTAATCTATATATCCGCTATTTGTTAATTACAGTTATGAAATTATGCAAATCATATATGATACATTAAATATGTATGAGCATGAAGTCTTATCTATGTGTATACTGATTATTATTTAGAGCAACACAAATTTATGAGTCCTGCAATTGGGTAGTCTGGCATGCCCACCTTTCCTGACAAATAAAATGCATAGGAAGGAGTTCCACCATTTTTCTGTTTTCTACAAATCCCATTTGCCCTTGTTTAATTTGATTAAGCTACTTTGGACTTCCAACCATTGGAGATCTCCTACACTTCTGAAAGGGCGTGATTATTTCTCCTATTATGCACCGTTCATCCATCTAAATCTCTATATCCCTATATCTATACCAATATAAAAATTCCCAAAGGGGCTGATCCAACAAATTTCGGCCATCAAACCACGTCCATCCAACAACCTAATGGCGATCGCTCAACACATTTAGCGTGTAATTAGTATCATATTAAATATCAAGATCTGCACTATACACGTACTTAACGTGTAATTGATATCCCCTCAATATATAGGTTTTAGCTCACATTTTCTCTTAAACATTTATTGATCTCATGTAACACCTAAAACTATCACACCTCAGAGTAAATTACCACTTGGACGGTTTCTGGAATGAAAAAATCATGTCAAGAAAAGATTCACAAAATATCAGACATTCGAGTTAGAGGATGAAATCTATGTGTAAAAAATTATGCTCCTTTTTGCACATATCTGAGTGGTCATATTATTAGACAAAACTTCATGTGCCCATAAATTTATTAAACTATGATAATTTATAGAACCATTGTTTGCGTAACCAAAACTGGCCAAGTGTAACGTGTTCGGATACAATAATTTAGGTGATCAAGTGATCCTAGAGGCTTTAGAAAAGAAGTGAGCCAAATTGTTATTCCATCTGATCCACTTAATTGTCACTGATTTAGTACAAAGTTGCACTAGTACAACTTTGTACTAAATCAGCGACAATTAAGTGGGTACAACTTTGTACTAAATCAGTGACAATTAAGTGGATCGGAGGAAGTAGTTTATTCATGGGGAAAAGTGCATGTTTTTACTTTTTTTCATGAAAGTTTGCCTAAGACTTGTTTTGAGAAGTGTTTTGAGCCACTTTGATGGTTACTATGGGCAAAATGAGGGGTGTTTAGATGAAGGGTATTTTTATAATTTTGATATTCAATTTAACCAAAATAATGGTAAGGCAAATGTTCAAGTACTGGTCTTAGGAGGAAATATTCATCTGCCACCCGATGTTCATGTAGCTAGTGCTCAACGATGTCTGAACAAGTAGTACGGGTTGCCATGTGGCTTAGATGTATGCTGGACTGGTGATCGCCTTGACACCGATAGCAATGGACGGCCATATTTGTAAGGTGCAAGAGGAGGAAGGACTGATAAAGAAGCTCAGAAAGGGAGAGGCAATGGAAGAGCCACACCATGGGGAGAAGGGATGCTTAGTTGGGAGCACGAGTAGAAAATGGGGCTTTTGTCCCGGTTGGTAAGGGCCTTTAGTCCCGGTTTTTGAACTGGGACTGAAGGATCGTTACTAATGCCTTCCTCCTTTAGTCCCGGTTCTTACACGAACCGGGACTAAAGGGCGTCCACGTGGACACAGCCTGGAGCTCCACCTTTGTTACCAACCGGGACTAAAGGAAATTTTATGATATATTTTTTTTGAAAAAAATTTCTGCGATTTTTTTTTTAATTTTTTTTATTTTCAAATTTCTGAATTATTTTAACCTCTAATCTCTAATCACCACCCCTCATCACTCCTCAATTTATCCTCTAATCTCTTAGCACCCCTCATCATTCCAAATCATCTAACTTCCCAGACGGTCACCCATCCTCTCACTACTCCAGCCTGAGCACGCTTAACTTACGGGTTCTATTCTCCCTCGTTTCCAAGTCTGCATTTGTTGTTTCCCTGACAATAGTAAGATGTCAATTCTATTAACCCTCAGGAATTTAGCTTGAGCATGAAGTGACACATTTCACTGTTTGAGTTTGAAACTATTGTTTTGAAAAACAATAATTATTTAGTAACACTAATATTTCTGGAATAATTAGTTTGACCATTGTTTGACCACAGTTTGACCAGATTTGACCAAAATTCAAAAAAACTAAAATAATTATTTAGTAACACTAATATTCTAGAATAATTAGTTTGACCATTGTTTGACCACAATTTGAATTTTTTTGAATTTTTTGCCTCTCCAGATCTTAAAAGCCCTGTATCTTTTTTTCTGTTAGGTTTTTGAGGATTTTGAAAATGTTTAACGGGGTTCCCCCGATTAAATTAGGATGTAACTTTTCGAGTAGATGATTTTTCATATAAAAAACTTTTTCATCCGAGTTCGTATGCAGAAGTTATGCCCATTTTAAGAAATTCCAGAGAGATTTTGCAAATAAAGTCGAAATTCATATTTGTTAATTTTCCCAACAACTAGACCACATATCACATGGGAAACTTATTTTATTTTATTTTTTGACATTTCCATC